>NC_048909.1:2826602-3074529 GCF_011077185.1 Oxyura jamaicensis | reverse complement strand
CCAACAGGTCGACAAACATTCCAACGTCAAACTTTCGGCTTCTCCGTCTGAGGTTATTTGTCCTTTTATTTCCAGGGAGAAACTGGTTATCACATTTATGAACATTTCCCCCCCCTTTTTTAAATATAAACAGAGTGCAATGCTTAAATCCCTGTCTGTATCTCTTCCATCTCGTCATGCAAAGTTTAGCAAGGAATGTGATTTTTGTTTATAGAGGTAAGGAATTAAATCCATGTCTCGGCTTGACCTTGGCTGCCCTATTCCATTAAATACCATCCCTCAGACATTAGAAACAAACCATGGAGCAGAGGTACAGCCTCTCAAACAATCAAATAGCAATTTGCATTGAGCATTTTTGCAGTTATAAATGGCTTTCCGTCATTTTGATACTGACTTTGCTTCTTTCAACATAAACAATACTCAGTAATCCTCTCTTTCCAAAATGGCTTCTGAAAGCAGGTTTCGTCCTCCCTCGCAGGGCAGCAGCTGTGGTGCCTTGCCCACTCCAGGAGTAATGCAACATATGATTCTTGGTTTATTATGCTATAAATTATGAAGTCATGGAAAACTGTCAGAGAACAAGACACATGTCCTTGCAATGTAATACTGCCTCCTTGGTCATCCCTGTGGAGGCTGAGCTACAGGAAAAGACTTGGGAAGAGGGGAAAAACATCTTTCCCATCAACAGCTGGATTCAGACACTACCTGTTGCTCAAACTGCTGGCTGATTCAGCCTTCTTCTGTGGTTACATTGAAGTAACCCTGGCAAAGATAGTGCACAGGGGACTTTAAACCATTTGCTCAGAAAACTTCATCAGGCACAACATGATCCATTGTCCTCCACTTGCTTTATATTAAGGAAAATCAAAACCAGCTTATAGCAAAGGTTAAAGTATAGACATCTTGTTCATGCTTAACATGTAGCTATCGTCATCGCTCCAGAAATGTAACCGCCACATGGAGAAAGGCAGAGCAACTGTGGAAAATATTTGCAGTTGTAGTCATGCACTGTCAGTAACAAAGGGAAGGATGTGTCTGTGCCGCGTGGTACTCCTGTGCTGAGATGCCAGGGCAGTTACATGCAGGGCATAATCCGGGATTCAGTTAGCCTTCCCAGGCTAAACCCGTCTGTAGAAAGAGGGCCAAGCTCAGGAGTTTCAAACTCTTCACGAGGGGATTTGTATCTCTCAGGAGATCAGGTCTCTGCTGCTGCCAGTAGATCACCTACTCTCATTTATTATCAACAGACAACCCAGGGCACCCACTGCAGTGCCTCGGTCAGAGTAAGACTGATCTCCATGTATTTTGAACTCTCCTCATATAGTTTAGGACCCCTTGAATAAAGGAATTAAATACTCTAATAGGCCTGTCAGGAATACCACTACAAGTACAGAACAGAGCAGGAAAAACAGGAGGACTCGCGGACACTTGAACAGAAGCATTGGTGTGGGGGGCAAAGGAGCTCCTCCAGGCTCTGGGGAGTACAGTGCAAGTAGTAAGAGGAGGAATACGAAGAAACAGAAAAAGGAAGAACAGGGCTAGGTCTAGGGGAGAAATAAACAGGAGGCACAGGTTAGGTAACAAACACTTTTGAATTCCAAATACCTAAACTTCCAGTGTTTTCACCCTTAAACAATTGAGACAAGTCATATTTCATTCCCCTTTTGGTGTTCGCCACCATCTCTCAAATTATCTTCCAAACAATGGCTTTTACTACTGCTTCAAAGAATCAAATAGGAAATTCCTGCTACAGGAAATTATTATTTTACCCTATTTTTATGTAGAAGAAATTATTTTTCCCCCCATTATTTCCACAAGATCTGGAGTTTGCAAGAACAGCTTATAAGAACAGGCATAGCACAAAGGATAGGCATTACAATCTGGGGGGATCTCAACACAACCGTGTGCTCTGTTCAAATCCTCTGACCCTGGAGTAGAAACTGTCACGTTCCCATTTCCTAAGGACCATTCTGACTTCTTTCTTCCTCTCTAGGAAATCCACTTTTTCATATACACATACATGTGTTTGCTCGTGACAGCTGCCTCTGGTCCCCTACCCATTCAGTCCTCTGCGTTACATCCATGATGTTCTTGAGTGCACTGAGTCTCTGTGGCCCATTAAAAGCAAACAGATCTGTGGGAAGCTGTTCATGCTTGAGGACAGACACAGTCACTGGGAAAGCCCTTGTTGACCCATTAACGCCAAACCAATTCCGTGCCGAAACATGTAATTAGTCCAGATAACTAACACTGGAAGCTATTTCCCTGGGAAGTTTTGAAAGCTGTAACAAAGTTAAAAAGCATGAAAAAACAAAGATGAAATGCTGTTTCACATTACTGAATTCACTGTCCTTGAGGGTGCGCACCCGAGAACGGCAACCCAGCAAGAAACAAGAAGCAGCTGAGTTTAAACAAAACTCCCATCATGTGACTTTTCACTTACCAGTGGTGATTACACAATTGTTGTTCTGTTATACAAGCAAGCAGACTCTGCTGCCTGCAAATAATCAAGTTAAAGCCTTGAAGGTCCAGAGCTGTAAACATCCTCCCCATTGGGAGCCCAAAGATCTTTCTGAAAGGAGCAGCATGGATCTCGTTATACTAAAAATATCCAAAGTGATTAGATTTTGTTATGGGTAACATCTTTGCCAAATCTCCTCTATAAACCTTACTTTGTTCTTAAAGACAAATAAAAGCCCAAGCTACCAATCTGGTAAGCATAAGATGGGCACTGCGGTAAAGCCTTTTCTGAATCAGGACAGTTGCATTTTGCAAGGATTTGCTGCTTTAATTGTTAGTGCCTTCACTTATCGTTGTTCTTACAAAATGAGCAAAACGTACTGTCCAGGTTCAGCTGACTCTTGTAAAGGGTAGCATGAAAGGAAGCAGAGGAAGATCAGTGGTCACAAGAAACCCAGTGTTTTCATCTCCTTTGTTGTAGTCCAGAAAAATGCTCAAAGAACAAAATGGATGCTGAATTCCGCATTCAGGGAGCTAAATGCATCCTTTGCATAGCGTGACCTCAGCACATTTACATCCACATGAATTTGTAGAGAGCTGAGACACACAGAAGTGCAGCAGCCATTAATGTAGTAGTTTGATTTCCTAGACAAAATGTGATGATTCCAACCCTGCATATCACCAAGATTCAGGTAACTGCAAAAATAAAAATCTCCCTGTAAGAGCTGGTATGAATTCAAGAGATTTTTCTTCAGAACAATACCCAAATCCTTAAACGGCCCTACTAATCCTAGTGGGAGGGAAGCTCTTCCCAGCCTTTACCACTACCCTGGTGTACCAAAGTGACATACTGCACACACACTGCGCACGTACCGCTGCATGCAGACCTCAGGCAGAGGTGGTATCTTACTCCGGCTTCAGTTCCCTTAACCCTATTCCTACACGCTAGATCATCTCGCAGCCTTTTTGACCAGCCTTAATCTAAAATAGTGTCTCTGCGCACAGAAACTCTAATGCGGACTGCAGATGCTCTCATGAGATGGTCCCAGCAGGCTCAGCAAAGCTCAGCTTCCACTCTGGCATTACCACAAATCAGTATTCAGCCAGCCCAAAGCAACAAGCTGACCCTCACCAGGTTTTCCTTACCTCTTGTTAAAATCAGTAGCAACTGAATACCTAATAGCTTTCAGACAGCCAGCATAAAATCAAAGCAGCCTGCGGGACGGCAAGAAATCACACAGCAGCACTCTCATTCCTCAAGACTCCCTCTCCTCTAAACAGAGTAAAGTCAAAATGAAAATCCAACCTGGACCCCTTTTCCACAGAAGTCTGTCCCAGAGTTTGTTAGACCCTTATTGAACTGGTCGGTGATCCTAGGTTTGCTGCTGAAAGCAGAATCCAGGTTTTTGAGATTCAGGCTACCTCCTGCATGATTTGCACAGCTCCCCTAAATATACCCATAAATAGAGCTTTCAAAAATCTGCAGTGAAACTCATATAAGGGAGTGGAGTCGGGACTGACATAAATCTCAGAAAACGTGTTTGGTTCAGATGAGCCGAAAAGAGTTTAAACTCTGAGCCAAATCTGTTTAATCTGGAAATGATGCTGGAAATCTCATAAAGTCAACTTTCTTGAAAGATTTGTAGTACTTCCTTATTTTCATGTGGTCAGAAATTACTATTAAAAAATGCCTTTTCATGCTATTTCAGTATTTTAACTTTATGTTTGAGCCAAAATCAAAGCTATTTTTTTAATAATTTTATTTTCAATAAGCTCTAAGCAGCCTGTAAAAAGAGGGTTGCAATTAGATTTGGGTTAATATATTAAGATTTGTTCCATAACCCCAAACACAGTAGTCCTATGCTTTTTGCCCCCCTTTTTAAATAGTATTAATCAACCATGCTTCCACTTTGCCAAAGCTTTTGATTGGTATGGCCACGGCAGTCCCCTCTTGTTGGGCTAACACCCAGAAAGGCGTCGTAACCACCCCAGCTTAGCAGGGGACCCCTGCTGACGCGCTGCCTGCCACATCAGCCACATCACGGCCACCTCCAAGAAGACACCAGAGTTTGCCTGAACCACACAGGGCCAAGAGCATCCCAGTGGCTGCTCTGCCCTCAGAGGGAACCTCTTGTTCAGCAGCGAGTGCCTCGTTACTCCGAGGCACTGTCAGATGCAATTCTCTGGTGCCCAGCGACTTCAGCAGACCTTTTATCTGCCCCAGATGCCTGCTAATGAAAAGGGGTTGCTGCTCCTTCTGCTGAGGCCAAAAACTGAGTGGCAGCAGAGACTCTTGCCAATTCCGGATCTAGCTCTAGGAAAGTTGCATTTTACAACCCCACCAAAAGAAATGCCTGTCACATTATTCATCCATGTGGTCTCCTACCATATGAGGAGGCAGGCTGAGAAAGGGAAAAGCCAATGTTAATATTTGCATAACCAACCCAGGCCAGGATCAGAACAAGTAAGACAGTATGTCCCTGAACCTTGCAGCAGAGACCGAGCAGTGAGAGTAACCTTTAGGCAGCTGAGGGGCTCCCAGGGATGATTGCTCATGAGCTTTAACAGATTTTGGATTTGATTTCCACAGCTTCGCAATGTGGTGCACAGACTACACGGTAACAGTGGTGCAAGGATGCCACAGCAGTACCATGAGTCCAGCTGTATGCCGGAGCAAACAGTGAGGTGCTGGCAGTGCTAGAGCATCCGAAGCATCTGACACCACAAGGTCCTCCTACTCCCATCTGAGGCCTACTCCCTGCCCATAGCTCCTCTATACCATGGCAGTGGGGCTGGTGCAGATGACTCCAGACTATGTTCTCCCTTCCCTTCCCCATGGACATGCCTCCCACTCCGGCACGGGGCAGAGGTTCCCTGCTCGCAGGCTCACAAGGAGGTGGCAGATGTGGAGGGACAGAAGGGCTTTTACGATGTGGTGCCATAAAATAAAGCATCCTGCTCTCACCCCCACTCTGTGAGCATGGATCACGCTCATTCTTCTCAATTTGTATCTGTCTCTGAAAATGCAGGCAAAAGCAAAGGGATCTTCTGCTATATAGGAATGTTTTGGCATTTGGAACTTCTCATGAATAACATACTTTTATTCGTAAAGGCCTATAGCAGAAGCATGGCGCCCGCCGTAACAAGGATAATCAAATATTGGAGGGAATAGCTCGGAGAAATACTGAGAAAGCATCTGTGTTTCTAAGAATCATCAAAAAGAAAACACTTTATTCAGAGAAACTCCAGGATATCCATAGGATATTCTGGGGATTACACGTAAGATTTGAAACTAGAAACTATAAAGCAATCTTCCCTCAGGCTTAGAAGGAAAACTACTCCAACTTGATTTAAGAGAGGGCAAGGGCTCTAGAAGTAAATCCATGGCAGTGAACTCCAGAATGTGCCAGGAGACCAAAGCTGGCAGAGAACATAAGATCCTACCTTTGGTGCCAAAGGAATATTCCACTTTTGAAATGCACAGCTTGGAAAAATCTGCTAGATTTTGTAAAAGATGCTTTGAAAAAAAACCAAAAAAATGTCCCTTCCAGCCATATTTCCAATCCAAACATTCTGTACTGAGCAGACCATCTTACAGAGAAAAGGTATCACCCATCCCAGAGGAGTCTGGAAGGTGAATCGAGAAAAGGGTGCAAACAAGTGACTTTGCCCTGCGGGAGTTTGGTTTGGCAAACAAGCGCTAAAAGAACACCATTGAGATGTTTCATGGTCCAGAAAGGATGAACTGGAGTAGGCCACAAACAGATGCGGAAAACATGGACAAAGTAAATGAGGAAGCAGCAGAAATAAATTTTAGGGATTTCTATGAGAGGGTTAAAAGACTTTAAGAAGAAAAGACGGGGGGAAGGAGTTGGTTTCCCATTAATCCAACTCTCTACCATAGCATGTCATTTGGCAACAGAACATGCTGGCATAATATTTGGAGTGGCATTCAAGGGAATGAATGTTAGGAAGGAAGAAAACTAGGTAAAAAAGGGCTGTTGGTATAAGAACATCTTGATGTAAAAGATTAACGGCCTTGCTCACAGCTTTCATTAATAAATGGCCATAAGCAGGTCAGTAATATGATAAGGATGGAAATTAGAAGGACTTTAACCACCACAGAAGTGAGGTTATGGAACAGCCTCCTCCCAGCAGCAGTGGGACTCGGTCTTGACTTGAAACAATCCATCTTGATGCACTTATGAATGCCATTACCATGTGGTTGCCTGAGAGGCTGAGCCAAGACATGACCCTGAAAGTCCTTTCCAGCCTTTTTTCCAAGGTCCTCCAGCAGCACCGCGGCAGTCAGTTGATGTCGGTGTTTGTCTCAGCATGGGGCTGCCCCTCAGTTGTCCCAGCTCCCCTGGACCAAAGCAAGGCATGTTCACCAGCTGAACAAAAAGCAAAGCCACTTCTACAGGAAATGGACCAGCCCTTCTTTCATGTTTGGATTGCAATATCTGAAGGCCTAGCATCCAGCAGCCAGCACCACTTTCTTTGAAGCCCTCAATAAAATGAATTTTAGCAACAGGGCGGGCCAAGTTTCAGATGTTACACTGTTTCCACAGCTAGATTTCAATTTCTTTTTTTCTAAAGGTCAGAAATAATTAGTGTCATGGTCTTGCCCATGCCCATCCCAGAAATGATCCCTAGAATGATTTGTAAAATTTGGATCCACACACCACTTTGGCCTCCAGCATTGCCCAGAACTCTAATTGAAGCTAAGTACTTCATCAAGACCACGCACAAACACAGCTTGCTTTGCCAAGGGTTACATCCTTAGAACCTCTTTGCCATGGTCAGGCAGATATGTTTTCCCTTCACGGGGTACATTCGAAATACTTGATCTGTTTTTCTCCGTGTGCTCCGCTCTCATCAGAAAGTCGACACCAGATGCTGGGTTCCAGCTCCAGGCCGGGGCCTGTAGTTCACGCATCATCACACCAAAACTGGCCAGCCAAATGGCATTTCTTTATGTTGTGACTAATTCAGTGGCTGGCTTTCTGCCACAGAGCAACAGGCAACAGCCACAGTAAATTGTATCAGGACTCAGAGCCATACAGGAGTGGGCTGGAGGAGATGGTCGAAGAGCCCCCTGCCAGCTGCCCACCAGCCCTGCTGCTGCCTAGGGCTCTGCTTCTGCAGCACAAACACCATCCACTTGTCCCAGCACAACAGTGGGATGCACCCCAAATAATCTGGAGGACAAGGATTCAGAAACAGCGTCCTCAGAGTGGACATTAAAGGAAGATGTCTATGTGGAGTCACCCTATTCTTTGCATGCTCCCAGCACTGCAGAGCAGAACTTGCTCTCACTAACCTCGTTCATGATTAAGAGCCCAAACCATCCTATGATTCTGTGAATACTTCACAGTATTTTATTTCCTGCTTTGAGGAACTCAGATGAAAACAACTCGGTACATCTGATTTTGTGAACACAAGCAAATGAGCAACTTCACTGCTTCTCCCCTGCAGCAGATAGCTGCTGCTTGACTTTCCAATGCATCAGTATGTCTCAGTTCAGGAGGATTTAAAAGCAATCAGTAAAGATATTAAAAATGTTTTATGTAAGATCCATCAACCATCCATGACTAACACTTTTAATGACGGAGATCACTTAACAGCTCTGCCCACAGGAGGCAGAGGCATGCAGCTTGGGCCTAAGCCCGTTCTCAGAGCGCATCCATCAGGCACTTTAGCCCCAAAGGCCACCAGGCTCAGAGCTCCACAGCTCCAGCAGGACGTTTGGAGCACTACGGTCAGGCTAACAGACAGACAAGCCTGGAGGAAGGAGGAGTACTTTTCCCTTCTCTTGGCCCCAGGGGATTTCAGACCATCTCAAGCCAATTGACATCCTGGGGGAACTTTGTCAGCAGCTCCTTGACATCTGCAGGTCACAGCTGCAGCCACTGGAACTGCTCATATCAGTGAAGTCCCCTTACGGCCCGAGGTTGGATTTGCTGGATGAAGACGACCAGCATGTGATAGGATGAAGAACCTTTTCTCTTTAGTTGAACACTGATTTTTTATTTACCAGCACCAAAAAAAAAAAATACAAGAATTTTTAGATTCTATTGCTGTTCTAAGGATGAAGAAAACACTCACATTTCCCCTTGGGATAAGACCATCATCTATTTCAGGAAAAAAATAATTTTCACCAACAGATGAAGAAAATTCAAAACACTGT
This sequence comes from Oxyura jamaicensis, assembly GCF_011077185.1. Classification (NCBI taxonomy): domain Eukaryota; kingdom Metazoa; phylum Chordata; class Aves; order Anseriformes; family Anatidae; genus Oxyura; species Oxyura jamaicensis. The sequence continues at coordinate 3,065,879 of NC_048909.1, read as the reverse complement.
TGTTGCAAAAAAGGATATGACAATATTTTAAAGGACTTTTTGCTGTTTAAAATGTTTTTATTATAGTAAATTCTTCTGTTTAAGACAGGGCTTGAGAGGAAACCCACATAAGAATGTTCTTCATAATATCCCACTGATTTGAAAGGATCAGATTTTCTCCCCTACAGATTTGGTACTGGTATTAATTAACATCATTTTCCAAGAAATGTTGGAAGTCTTGTGTTCCTAAAAACCTTCCAATGACAGCAAGTCCCCATGCCCCTAGGCAATTCAGTGCCTCACTCTCCCTAGGACTTTTTTTTAAATAACTATCCCTAAAATTTCCTTTCCTGTGTCTTAAGCCTTTAACTAATATTCTTATTTAGACTGTACATGGAGAACAGCAATCTTTTGCAGCTAACATATATTTGAAGAACATTATGTCTCCCTTAGAGTTCCCCCCTTCACATTTAAGGAACCATTCTTTCAGCCATACACCAAAGGTCATGGCTGTTTTTAGACTTTTGATCATTCTTTTTTTTTTTTTTTTTTTTTTTTTTTTTTCTCCTCCAGGGTTCTTCCAATTGCTCTTCATCTTTCCTCAAGTGCTTTGCCATTCCTGAAGTCCTGCTCTCCAGGAGGCAAGAAGCCACTGATAAAGGAGATCTGAAGACAGGGAGCAACGAGACAAATAAAACCTGAGAACAAAACTAGTAGCAGGAGGATGTTTGCTCACAGTACTTGCTATAGGACAACTTCAAAAACTCAGCATTATGAAGTACAAGTTCAGGGTGCTTATCTTATCTGAATGTGTTTGCACATTCATAGCATTGAGTCAAAGCCTCATTAACCACCGAGACCAGCTCTATGAACTTCTAAATACTAATTGCTTTACATTCTTTGAAGTCAACAGTAGATGAGGTTTGGCCAAGTCAATCTTTGATTTTTGGAAGTCTGTGGCATTATCCCTCCCACTGTTCCCCAGTTATACAATGCAGTTTGTCTTTCCTGATTTATTTTCTTTAAAAAACATGGATGATGTGAGCAGGCATCACAGATTCTTTGCTATAACTGGGTGAGACAGGGGCAAGAAGAGATGCACAACAAAAAGCTAAGGGCCTCCATTTTGACCTCAGGATGGGTTTCCTCTCACTATTTCTTATTTGTTTCTCTTCTGAAAATAAACCATTATTCCTCCAAAAAGGCAGGTGAAGATTAGGCAACGAAAGGTGAAACCTTCTTAGGTGTAAGGGAATTGCAGGCATTTCACAGCAGAGCCTTACCATTTACACAAGAAAGATTGGTCAAGCTGGATGACATTACCACATGGCTACCATCCTGCTCCACATGCGCGCTGGACGACAAATCCCATTACATTTAGGCAGCACATCAATCGTACCAAGCTTGCGCCATGAAAGAGGAGGAAGAGGGGGAAGAAAAAAGCATTTCACATCAAGTTCTGCTTTCCATCTGCTAAAGCCATTTGCAGAGGCATCACTCACATGCTTAGATCTGATTTTGTTTCTTTAATGTGACTGTTTAACATAACTGACTGTCAAGTGGGATGTCTGTGTCTGTGGATACACACTCCCGAAGGAACATTATCTATAGAGGAGGAATAATGTAAACAGTTATGCAGGCTCTGGTGACCCAGTGACTCACCTTACTAACCAAGGAGCCCAAACACAATCATCTCCATCAGCCTGAGTTACATCTCCGAGCTCCCCGTGCTTGACTCCTTATTTCTAAGTTTCCATTCACCATTTCCAGAAGGTTGATATATTGACTAGAACAGAAAGAACTGTTTTCAGTTCTTTTTCTGAGTCAGAGCAAACTTGCCTTCAATCTAGCTCACTGATTCACCTTCCCTCCTGCCACCTGTGTGCCTGCACCCTGGCTGACCACAGAAGTCCTTTCCAAGCTTTTCTCCCAGGCATGCTCGATGCCAGTTTTACTGGGCTCCCGTTCATAGCCTCAAGCCAGGGCTAGGTCACTCACAGTACTGTGTTTTTTCTCCCTCTGCCTCTGTTTGCTGATCAAAAAGGCCAACCCAGTTGAGCAACAGACTTTTTCCCTCCACCTTTTCAAAGTGTCATGTTGCATTTCAGCTTTTTCTAAACCAGCTGAAAGCTGGGCCAGGGAAACAGCCATGCTTTGCTGCTGCCTCTGCATGTCTGAGCTCAGCAGGCAGTAGTTTCATATAGCACCTTCCCTCGATACCAGGAATTTATACTAGATAGCAGACAGTCAGCACACAGTGGTATTGAGCAGGGAAAAATTAGATTCACTTGTATGGGGATTATCTCATTAGATATCACAAACTTACATGCTGATTAGGGAGTGTTTCACATCCATTTGCGCTTGCTTTTGCATAGGAACAAGTAAATGGGTAGCAGGCAGCAAAATGAAGCCAATTATGTGTTATTTCTATGCATAGTTATACCATACATTATTTTGTTCTGATTATCAGTAATGAGAGGCTGAGCAATCAGAGTAATGAAGACTGGCCACTACAAAATATTTGATTAAAATACAAGGGAATTCATCAATTTCAAACAAGATTTACATGAAAATGAAAGCAGCAGTAATTCCCACCAGAAAATAATGGCTCTCACCTCCTCCTTTTTCCTACAGCATTATCATTGCTACTTATTACTTTTTGCTACGCACTGTAGATAAGGAGAGAGCTCCATTACACTGCATTGTTGAAACTCAAAGAAATGCGCCTTTGCACAACGAATTGTTCCACTCACACAGCAGGGCACAGAGGAAATGTCCCCCTGTACCCTGCCCAGGGGAGCCTTCTCCGCTCTTCCCCACTCCCAAGGAAGACAGCAGCTCAGGCCCAAGGAGCGAGGCCAATCCAAGACCAGAGCAGCCCTGAGGCAGCAGCAGTGGGGTACAGCCCGCACCCCAGAAGAATCCCCTGCCCACAGGAATGCCCCACTCACTCTGTGGTGCAACAACAGCAAGGCAAAGCACCTCTGTACCTGGAGAAAGCACTGAACCTGGAGCTCCCCACACTGTTCTCCCCATCAGCAGCAGCGTCCCGTGCAGTCCCCCACACAGCACAGGGAGCCTGCGCACTCCTGGGGTGCTTGTGGAAAGGGGAGCAGGGGAACACCAGGGGAGCAGGGGAACAGCAGGGGAGCCTGGCACTCAAATCTGGATCCAGCTTAGGTGTGCTGGCTATGGTAAAGTTGCCCTTTCCACGTACAGATAACAAAGTGCTGCATATCTGTGAGGAAGAGGCCAGTGAAAGCCCTGGGGGTGAGGCTGTACCCAGGTCACCCTCACATCTCAGAGTAATTTGGAAAGGGAGTTTGGAAGAGGCAGTAGAAAAGATATCCTTCAGCTGCACATTTTGGGGAAGGAAGAGCCACTTGAAGCCATCTTTAAGACGCTGAGTCAAATTGAGCCCATGATAGGAACTCTGGGGTGGAAGCTGTAAAGCCAGCAAGGCTCGTGAAGGCACCCTGATGGACTTTCCCTTTCCTACTCCTGGATTTTGCCTTTCATCTTCGAAAATACGATTAGAGAATTCTCTTTATTTCCCTCAGCAGTCTGCTGTATAGCAGATCTCTAACACACGCATAGTCACTTGAATGTGTCCCTGAGATAAAATATTTATAGCCCATATGCAGGCCATCTGTGTATGCACATGCATTTCTAACAAAGAAATCACAAGCAGAGATAAGACAGCCTTAGGTAAGAGCATCTGCAGCTCGCATTGGCCCTGGGAAAAAGCCACCTAGAGATCTTAGGACTGCACATCTTATAGGTAATAAATACACCACCAGAAATTACAGACCTCATTAGAATTTACATTTCCTTGGGGGACTCCCAAGAATTTGGTTCTGGGTCTTTGCACAGCTAACAAGACCTGGCACAAGTCTCCTAACTGCACGTAGATCTAGATTATTGCTCAGGAATAATCTGTTTTTCTCAGTCTGCCTCGGTTCCTTGATGCTCTTTCTCCACAAACTACATCACCCTTGAAAGCATTCTACACTGGGAGAAGCCTCCCATTTTAAATATAACTTATTTATACAGAATGTGAGTAATTAAAGCAGAAGTGGAACCCTTTAGATAAACACAAGCCAAAAACTGTTGCTATAAACATGCTTGTGGGCTTTCTGCCTGCTGGTCTTTTGAGCCAAGCTGCTTTATTTCCACACTGGGACTCTTGGGGGGGGGGGAAAAAAAAAAAAAAAAAAAAAAAGATCTACACAAAAGATGCACATCCAACAGTCTTTGCAGGATGAACTGTGGATCCCTGTGGTATCAGTGATCCTTGGAAAGGGGCAGACTTTGCTGTAATTCTTTCTGAAATGGAGAAATCCTTCGCGTCTTTGTCTGCACATTTGGAAAGTCCAAATTAAACAGTTTTCCCCTTTCCCCTATTTCTTAATGCTGGATTCGTTATGTCAGAAATCTGCATTTTTATTTACTCCATGGTTGTTTGAATGCCCTGTACCCCATAAAGAGATTCTCACTGCCTACCTGAAGTAGTAATGCACATTAGATGTAACAGATCACCTTCTTAAAATGTGTGTTTCTTCATTGAATGTAATACATGTTAAACACTCCACTTAGGATTAATGTCAATTTGTTGACTATCTTTTATGCCAAATAATGTAGTTCAAATCTTAAGCATTGTACAGCACCTGTTTTGTGCTGAGGCAAGAGATAGGTAGCTTGAAGGTACACAGCTAGTGTAAACCAAGTGAACATGCAAAGGCATGAATGTGCAAACCTGGTGTGAATTTTAAAGCTATCTCACTGAATTGTTTAAAATATCCATGAAAACATTTTGGGCAATTAAGGTATCGCAATATTTTTGAAAATCTTTGAAAATATTTACAAATTATTGTGCTCACCTTGTTTTCCCTAGCTTCCTTTACACTTTATGTGAATTTATAAGGTGAGTGAATGGGCTAAATCTTATCCTAAACAGAAAGAAAATGCAGACCACCTGGAACACAAGAGCATGTGAACCAGGTTGTCCCATTTCTCATCTTTCCCAATGATAACCAAGACAACCATGTAGACAAACAGATTTTAACAGGGACAAATCAGGTGAGGTCAGATGAGAGAGGATCTAGGAAGTACTGTAGTCTTCATTTAAAGTCCAACCACTGAATCGAAACGGTATTCTACAAGGTTAGAATCCAATTTCAGAAATGATCTGGAGCCAGTCTAAGTCAAAGAAGCCAGGTAGTTGCTTGCATAAAGATCTTGCCAAGACCTGGCTGAAAGTGATGTAGAGGTTACATGAAAGCAGGATGCCCAAATCTGCAAGAAGAAAATCTATAAAGCATTTTCTTGCCTTAGAAATTTTAACCTTTGTGCTAATAATACAAGTAGTGATCAAACGGAAACTCTGCAAAGTCTTGCTAATCTACAGTTACAAACTAATGAGTGTCTTAGATGGTCCACAGATGCAGCTTTGGGATGAAAACCCAATGCAAGCCTGTTTACTTCAGCTACTAGTAGTTTATACGGGGAGCTACCTCCACAGCTGAAGGTGCAGAAAGATTTCTGCCTTACTGTCCTAAACATTGTTTTTGTTAGCAATTGGTCTTGTTTATTTCCAACCCACAGTTGGTTTTGCTCACTTACTTTAAGGAATTTGTAGGAAAATCTCTTCAACCATTTTTCAGTTAGAAGAAACAACTATTGCCACATACTTTCCCCCACACAAATACCTCGTAAACAGCTGGAACTTTTAAGCACTGATCTTGGCCAGCCAATAGCTATGTCAGGGATGTTTGGAGATATTAGACATGGCTACAGTGAGTCAGTGTTGCATTGCCCAAGCATTAAAAATATCACAAGATTGCATTCAGTCATTACATTGTTTGTCTTTTGGTTACTGAAAAATTAGGATGCACACATTCAAGATTTCCTCTATAGCTGTGACGCCTAGAATCAGGGAAGAGATTAGATGTTCATATACAAGTACTGTGGTCCAACTGTTGGAGCTATATGACAAAACCTCAAACATTCAATACATGACAACTCATGAGCTAGCAGTGTAGACGCAATGCAGTTGGTGGAGGAAAAAGTTAAATAGATGAACTTTAGAATGCTGTTCACATATCCAGAAATTAGACTCTATTTAGTAGTTCAATAAATAACATGTCACACCCACTCTGCCACTCAGTTCATACTTAAAGCCTATGGGACAGAAGAGTTGCAGGAAATCCTCCTGAAGGAAAGAGAGTGATCTAGGATTTCTAGCTAAGCCTAGGACACGTGGCAGAACCAAAAAGCATTCCTCAGCTAGCAAGGGAAAAACACTGTAATAATTATGCTGCCACACTTGCAGTACAGAAAGGTTTCCAGTACAAATGATATTTTCATAATCTTTCAGATAGATTTTTTATTATCTGAAAGTGTTTATTTCTTGCTATCTTTTACAAGTCATTCATTAGTTGTTTTGTTTGTTTGTTTACTCTTTTCCCTTCTAATTAATGAATGGGGAAGGGAATGCTCTCGGAGCTTAAAATTTCCATTTGCAATGATTGAGCCGGGATAGGGACTTCAACTCTGAAATTCATTGAATCTGAGAGGGACCAATAGTAAAAATAAAAACAACCATGAACTACAGGGAATGCTGAAGTTCTTTGCCAACTCACCTTGAATTTAAGGGATACTTTTGGCTACAGTAGTTAGGGGAAAACCTTTGAAAACATCAAAATGCTTGTGTTATGTTTTCATCCTGATTTGCTTTATAAGTGACTTTCTTTTCCATCTGTTCCAGTTTGGAAATAAGTATGTACATATTGACTCAAAAACAATGCTTTAAGGTATTTTTTTTAATGCACAAGCTTCAATAACAAAAAGATCCAAGCCCAAGAGAATTGCTATAGAGATGCAAAATGAATTTTCTTGAGCTGGTAGGAATAAAACAAAAGACTGTTTACTTTCCCCTTACTTACCTTTTGAACTTTGAAAAGGAAATCAAAAGATTTTTTCCCTCCTCCTTTGAGTTGTGATATCAACACATAAAACCATTACATCCTACCTTTCATACCTCTAATGACTCCAGTCTGATTTGTGCTCTCTTCTGGAAAGCACACACTTAAGACACCATGACGTAAGAGCACAGAGATTCCTGTTCTTTTAAAAATAAATAAATAAATAAAATAAAATAAAAAAATGAGGCATTTACCCTCCCAGCCTGCCCAGGAGCAGAGCTCTGAGGCCTCCCTTCCATCCCCAGGCCTTTTAACAGAGCTGGCCATTACAGGCAGCCCCCAGATGTCACTCACCTGCCAGAAAGGGAAGGCCACCTTGTGTTAGCATACATTGCAGTAGATGTGCTGAGGAAGAAGATGGAGGCCACTAAGCTGCTGGTCTGAAGCAGGAGTTCCACACAAATATTATCAGAATAGGACTGTGAATATTTGGGGATTTTCTTGAGGTGCAGCTTTCTGTGTTCCTGTCAGGGAATGCCGAGGGCCTGGGGCCTGCCCAGGCCAAGAGCAGGGATGGGATCAGCCCCAGGAGGGGAGCCAGGGCCAGGCCCAGCCCAGGTGGTACCTCAGTGACAGGGCTGGGCCCAGCAGCTCTGCCCCAGGGCACAGACCAGCACCCTGCAGCAGCACTGGGGCAGGGACTCCGGGCCCCAGGCTAGAAAGGGACCCGGGAGGCTCATGACAGCTGATCGTGGCTGCAAAGGCCTGGTGGCACCCCCAGCACCTCACAGGCACCGGCCAAACAAGGCCCGCTCTGCAGAGCAATTCAATGGCTGGGGAGGGTCGATAGCTACTGGGGGGCTGGGAGCAGCCTTCTTGATTGGCAATAATTGCAGCACATTAAACCCTTACATTTTCCCCTTCCCCCCTTTTGTTTTTCTTTCGTAACATTCTTGTTTCTGAAACACAACACTCCTGTAGGTGCAAGAGATGGGCACTGACTGGGAATCTAAAAATGAAGTGCCTTCTGTTTGAATGTCTGTTATTCCATTTATGTGTAAGCTGTGGGATAGGCAGGTTTTCAGTGTACAAAATTGTAGCAGCCTTTCCCTTTCCTACTCAGCATAGGAGCTGAAAAATATTGCTTTACTCTCACTTTTTGTTAGAGACTGTTGTGCTGCATTTGTTCTCTAAGTTTTAATTTGCTTATAGTCCTGCTTGCTGTTTATTGTGTCCCCCCCTCCTCCCCTCCTTTTTTTTTCCTTTAAAACAGTTTCTTATGTATACAACACCCAGTGCAGGACAGTTTTCTCTCAAAAAGCCTTGCAATTATCAGACCTTTGATTAAGATAACAGAGAATATGGCAAGTTCATGTGTGAAGATCTAAAGTCCTGACTGTTTCTAGGTACTTAGCCTTCTCTGCTGGACAAACTCTAAGTAAGTAAGGAAGAGGTTAACAAGCTTGTTAAAAGGCTAATTATCCTCAGTCAATTATACCTGAAGCAAGTGGCAGTGTTGTCTCCTTTTGAATTGCCAGTAGAGGACATGGCTTAACTTAAAACGGAATAGTAGGAAAGCTGACTGGTATTTTGTGGTAGGAGTTACTGCCTGGTTCCAAGAAAAGTTGTTATGCCATCCCTGTAATAAGGTAAGCTGAAGTGAAAGCTGTGGGCTTGGCTAGCTGTAATTAACTGTGGCTTATTTTAAGAGGCACGGAATGGCCTTCAGACTAGAAAGTGCTGTAGGCTTGTGAGGATAGACTAGAAGAACTCCTTCAGCAGCTGTACTGTAATGAAGCTGACTTTTTCTGCCTTTCTCAGGGAGTAGAGTGTCTATCTCTAGGGTGTACAGAAACCAGAGGAACATAAATACTGCCTAAGCTGTGGTGACTATGTCAAGGCTCTGAGCGCACAAGGAGGCTGTTAATGGCCCGTATCAGCTTCACCTCTGACCTCCATCCTCACATCCCCTCCCAGGGCCCCAGAAACCCTTTTAAGGTCAGCCGTGGACTTCTCATCTCCCAGATCTGTGTTTTAGATGTGTGTTTCTAGTCCTAGCTCTTGGCTAGGCCTTGGACTTGTGCTGGAGGTAACTGCTCCCTTGGCAAGGCTCCTTGTATGTGTGCCTGTTGTTTGTCTCTAGTCCTGTTTTTGGCAATGTTGCTTGGATGGACTTAGCACCTGTGCTGTAGCCTTCTTTCAGACCTTTCTCTTGCCCTGTTTTCTTTTTTTTGCTGATTCTGCTTTAGGCAGTAGCTGACCCTATTGTTTCCTAACAAAGTAGAGGTGTGTTCTTTCTAAATGTCTTCAGGGGCTTGACTAAGGTGATCTCTTCAGTCTTTTAATACTTTGAAGTCATGTCGCCTTTATAATGTCCTTCATAGCAATGTGCACTTAATGTTGTGGCTATTCCTTGTACAAAACAGCTCTAAGACACTTTGTTGTTTTTTTTTTTCTTTTGTGGAGACTAGAGGAAGCTGTTCTTATATGCTGCTCATCTCTGCCTGTATTCCTCTTTTTTACTACTGCATTACATGAGACAGCAGGTAGGAATATGCAGCCAGATAATAGTAACTTACTCCTGATCTGTTGCAGTTGCTGGGAAGTCTTTCCAGCTAGCACTATAAATTGAGTGTTTCTGTCTCTTCCTTGCTTTTAGTGGGCTGAGAATAGTACTGAAGGGAGGCAATACCATATCTAAATTTCTTAGTAGCGTGTAGTGAAAGATAATGTATGTAGAAGTATTTTTCTCAAATCTACACAAGATGTGATCATGGCTATGTGACAATTAATCGTGTAAGTTGTTGCAGTCTTTCTTCCCCAAAGTGAGTCTCCATTATCTTCTCTGTCTCAGCTCACAGTGCAGAATTGAGTTTTCAATTGAGAATTGATTACGGTTGTGATTCTTATACTTCTAAATCTGGGAATATACAGAAGAAATGACGCTTCTCCTTATTCTTGCTTTCTGTACCTGCAGCTTCTCTGAGGTAAAACAGGTTGGGAGATACAATTACCTGTTAACCTTTCTAGAATTATGAACCTGATGAAATCTTATTCTGATACTTTCCCAGGTAATCCAGGGTATTGTTTATAAACAAACAGGGATGGAGAGCTAGGAGTCTCCTAGGCTTGAGGAAAAGGAATCCTGTTACAAATTCAGTAATTTTGGGGTTAGTAATAATGCAGGAGTATTGTAGGGCAGAGGGATGTATGTATGTTATATCACAGCAAAGTATATTTTGAGGAATTAATTTATCATTCTTCCAATCAAAGAAATTCTCCCTTTCTACAAAGGAAGAAGGGAATTACAAATAGATGCTAGCTTTCACTAAGAGAAAAATTCATGTTTCTGACATAGTAGAAGCTTAGACCTTTCATTCCTGACTGCTTGACTCTCTATCAAAAGCATGCGAAGAAGCATCTGGAGTCAGAATCTGGTACCAAGTCTGTATGTGCTGTACAAGTTGTGTGGAGGTATTTATGCCTTTCTCCCAGCCTGTGTAGTGTAAATCCAGCTGTCCTGTACATAGTCAATAACTTTGCTGCAACTGGTTGTGCTGAATCCTGGTTTACCAGGTTGGTGTTTCTACTGGTGTTGGCATGTGTGAAATGAAGTACGAGGTGTTGTGCAGTAGTGCATGAGAATGTGACTCAGTGAGTATTTGTTGTCCTCTAAAGCCATAGCAGTACTAATTGCTATATGCTAATATTGCTAACCACAGCAATACTAATAATGAATTATTTTAAAGAACAACCTTCCACAGCCTGTTTGGCCATCCTTATCCTGACCTTAAGCCTTAAATACAGTGCATTAATCAGTCCTTCAGGTAAAGAGACTGCTTTTCATTACGGATGAATTTATTTTAACAGCCTGTGAATTTACAGTTGGTTTCAAAGTTTAATAGTCTGTTAGCTTTCAGCCATACCATTTGTTTGGATATAAGCAACTCTAGCTTTATGTTAAAGCTTAATTAAGCACCTCACCTTCTTTTGGGCATTCTGAAGAGTCTGAAGGGATAGCAGACTGTATACTCTTGTTAGTACAGGATTGAATATGTTCAGGTTAGCACACTTGGACATGTTCTGAGGGAATTATCACCTGAAGTCACCCTTCAAATAACAACTTTTCCAGTAGCACAGTACTTTCTTGAAATGCTATAGCAGTAGCAGTGAATGCTTGTAAATCTGGATTTATTTTTTTTCTTTTCAGTTCCCTGATGGATGGAATTAATTATTTGTCAGACATCACTTAAATGTGTAAATGCACTAAAATAAGCTATAAATGGAACACTAATCAAAGGTTGTACAATAGCCTTCTGCAAAATGTGTAATTAATTACTTGTAATGGAGATGTGTTGTCTAATCAGGAGGGGAAAACTGAGCCTTGAGCCTTAGAAGCAGAAGCTTCCAATCTAATTATGCTGTTTGGATTTAGAAATGGAAGGAGAGTCTAGCACTTATAACCAGTCACACTTTGAATGTGAAAACATGAGAGTATGGCTGTTTTTTTGCAAATGCAGATTGCCTCTGGAAGGACTGACTTGTTAATGAAAACACAGCTCTAAAGCCCACAAAGGCAGAACATTCCCTCCCTAGGCTGTTTTGTGGTTATTTAACAATCTGGTTTTGTTCATTGAATGTTAGATAACCCAATAACAAAGCTGAACAGTTAATATCTAGAAGTCACTCTACTGCTTGTAGAATTTGAATTGAATCTGACTGCTTGTTAGCATCCTCTGGAAGCTGGTAGGATAGGCCCTTGAGTGTTGCAAGCAAAACTCTTTGAAGAGTCTGCAGAGCAAGAATCTGAGAGCCCTGTGTTCCTTTCCATCCCTTCCTTGGAAATTCTTGCTGTCCTGAGCCCTGGACTGCAGGGGTCCAGTGGTGATGTGTACCACAGTGTGTAGTCACACTGAAATTCAGAGAAGGAAAATCAAATGCTGTGTATTGCCTGCCTGGGTTCACTTTCCTAGTCTGTTTATCTGACAGAAGTAAGGAGGATTGTCTGCTTTGCTGTAGGTGCAGTGGGGAAACATGCTGAGGATGTGCTTTCCCCAAAGCACAAATAATCTCCTTTCTCACAAAGCACAAATAATCTCCTTCTTTAATATGAGCCAGCAGTGTGCTCAGGTGGCCAAGAAGGCCAACAGCATCCTGGCCTGTATAAGAAACAGTGTGGCCAGCAGGGCTAGGGAGGTGATCGTCCCCCTGTACTCAGCTCTGGTGAGGCCGCACCTCGAGTACTGTGTTCAGTTTTGGGCCCCTCGCTACAAGAAGGACATGGAGGTGCTCGAGCGAGTCCAGAGAAGGGCTACGAAGCTGGTGAGGGGCCTGGAGAACAAATCTTACGAGGAGCGGCTGAGGGAGCTGGGCTTGTTCAGCCTGGAGAAAAGGAGGCTCAGGGGTGACCTTATCGCTCTCTACAGGTACCTCAAGGGAGGCTGTAGCGAGGTGGGGGTTGGTCTGTTCTCCCACGTGCCTGGTGACAGGACGAGGGGGAATGGGCTTAAGTTGCGCCAGGGGAGGTTTAGGTTGGATCTTAGGAAGAACTTCTTTACCGAAAGGGTTGTTAGACACTGCAACGGGCTGCCCAGGGAAGTGGTGGAGTCACCATCCCTGGAGGTCTTTAAAAGACGTTTAGATGTAGAGCTTAGGGATATGGTTTAGTGGGGACTGTTAGTGTTAGGTCAGAGGTTGGACTTGATGATCTTGAGGTCTCTTCCAACCTAGAAAATTCTGTGATTCTGGTCCTTCTACTAAACCTACACCAGTAGTGGCACAGCAGTTGCCAGTCAGTTTTTCACATTCATGTTGTGATGAGTCTCTAGCTCTGAATGATGTTTGTTTTCATTTGAGAGTCATGTTCGCTGCTGTGAGGATTACTACTGTGAGTGCTAAGTGCTGAACAGTAATAAAAATTTCAGGGGAGGGTGGGATCCTCATACTACTTCTGTAACACTAAAAGGAAAGACAAAGGACATGTAAAATATTCTGCCTGGTCGCATGCTATGTAAGTGTTAAATGACAGTGTGTGTGCAAGGTGACAGACTGCAGCATCTGTGCTGTAATTGCACTGAAATTAAATGTTCTCTTCCATTAGTACACTAACTCAGACTGCAAAGAGTAAAATGACTTCCTGGCTGTGTAGGGTTCTGTAAACAGACATCACCAAAACTTCAATTGTTCGATTACCTTTGGCACTGAACACTAATACAGCACAGGCAAGTAGCAATATGTCTCAAAATGGACTGGCTTGGGTTATTCAGTTTATATCTTATGCTGTACCTTGCACACAAGCAAAACAGCAACTGAAATCTGAGACTAGGTTTGCTCGTGTTTCTAAGAAGACATTGGTGTTAGTGATCTAGCTTGGTTTAGACAGCAAAACTGGGGAACACTTCTTGGTAGCACGCTAGTTGTGACCCTGAGCCCCAGCCTCTGTGTGCTGACTTGCAGCTGAGAATGTGGTTTCAGGCCCTTGTTGCATCCAGCTGTTATACTTCCATAGCTATGGTAGTGTCTGCTTCCTCACCGGGTCTTTTACACGCTAGGTCTGGAGTGAGAGTTCCCCAAGCTGAGCAGAGAAGAGGCTGTTCTGACTCAAGATCATGTGGGAGGAGATGGCATTAGGCAATGTCATGGAATGCATCCTGGATTCCTGCTTGAGAATATTATATGTAATATCTTGTTGGGGAGGGGGTGGCAGCAGTAGCAAAGGTATTTTAACCTGGCAGCAGTGACAGAAGTTACAATTTTGATGCATTCATTTTAAATGAGGTTATTAAACAGAGTATGATGTACAGCAGTGCCACAGATATAAGAAGCTCGACTGGCTATAATACAATCTTGTATGGAAAGGTTACACAGAGCTCAATTGTGTGCCCTGGAAAATCCTGACTTTTATTACAAACTGGTGGGTGTGTGATGTCTTATAAATCTTTCTAGGAGGAGCACAGTATGTTCTTTTGGGACCTGTATCGCTAACGCAAGAAGTTGGAGACCTGTTATTTTGAATTATATTCTTTGGTTTCTTTCGTTATGTTGGTGGCAATTTTGGCACAACAAAGTCTGTATGCAATTGAATTTTCTTAAATATAAACATGAGAGGTGGAAACAATTGTTTTTCAGGCTGTGGTTTCTTATTCTCATCCAAGTACAGTGCTTGCCCATGCTGTCCACAGAGGAAGGTTCTAGGATGCTCAGTGCTGCTGGCTGGAGCGCTGCAGGGTTCAGCCACAGGCTGGATTCCCTGCTTGTGGAAGATGCTGAGGACAGGTCTGCTATCATCTCTCCCTGTTGAGAGGTTCCTGCTGCTACAGAGTTAAGGCTACATGTATGCTGCTAGTCATTCCAGCTGGGAGAGTGAATGTGCACAAAAGGCAAGGAAAAGACTAAACCAGTTCTACATTCTCTGTTTTGGAGGCTTATTTACTTAACAGCAGTTGGAAGACTGATGTTAGCAGCAAATCCACTCGGCTCCTTAGCGGTGTATTAATAACAAGGTGCCCCTAGCTGGTACTAAAAGCTGCAGTGCCAGGAGGCAGCAGAGTGATTATCTCTCTGTCACTGGGATTGTGAGACTTCTCTAAGATGCTCATCTATGTGAGATGGGCTTTCCTAATGTGCCTGCTCAGACAAACGGGAGGTACTTCTCAATTCATAACTTCAGAGAAATTGCTTAAGGTTTATTCCAGAAAAAGAGTAATGTCTTCTCGTTGTTTGTCCCAACTGTAGCCTGACACCTTGTCTTAAATTTTTTCCTCCTCTGCTTTGTCTCCTTTCCCCATGGCACATCTATATCCACCCACGACCATGTGCACAAATGACTGTGTGCATCTGTGAATTTACCTTCTGGCTGTGATTCACTGGGCTGCCACGCAGCTTGCGCAAGACGCGCTGTTTAGCTGGGGCAGCTTGTCAGCAGCCATCAGAAATTCACCTTCGTTGGACCTGATGTTCTCCTGAGGTCCCTTCCAACCCTTACATTTCTGTGATTCGTGTCGCAAAGAGCCATCACCCCACCCAAGATGGCCTGGTGGAAATCTGAAGGATAAACGGAGTAGTTGATATAATTATTTGCAGGTTGCTTATGTTTTCCAGCTGTGGTTAGCGAGGGTTTTGTGCAAAATTATGCTTTAGCACAGGCAATAGCACCATGTTGACCCAGAATCAATACAAGTTCCCCAAACCCTGCTGATCCTGAAGTTTCTATAGCTAATTGCAGTAATTACAGTTAAGTTTTAGGTAGCTTAGGTCTGCATCTTTCATATTCATCCTTAAGTCTGAATAAATTCAATTTTCTAGTCAAAACACACAGAAAATACTGCCATTGCGGTGCACTAATAATATGTGCTTGGAAACTTTGTTGCATTTGGATTTTTTTTCCAAAGCTGCAGTCAACGTATTTTTCCCACTTGAAGAAACATTGAACAACTACTCAAAATGCATGTGGCTGGTTTTGTTTTGTTATTGTGTTTTGCTTTTTTTGCTAATAGGGTTCTGGCCACCACATCTAGATATGTAAGTCTGGTCTTCCAGAACTCTGGCTGGCCTTGGAACTGGTGCTCTTGGCCAATTATTAGCAGAAAGAAATGGAAAGTCAAGAAAACAAAACACACTTTATTTCAGTACATGACAAGTTCAAGGGAGCAAGTTTAGAGTTTTCTTTAGCAATTGGCTGCAGGAGGTGGTAGACAGAGTCCTTTTTCTTATCGGTGATGCAAGATACAGTGGGAAGCAAGGAGCACCTTCTGCCTCCTGCGGTCTTCTTGTGCATGGTGTTGCCGTGTTGGAAGGCTTTAATGGACTGCATGAGAGGTTCCTAATTAGGAAAAAAACGTAATTATTTTTGTGTCATTTCCTAGGCTAATACAAAGAAAAGC
Organism: Oxyura jamaicensis; assembly: GCF_011077185.1. Lineage (NCBI taxonomy): Eukaryota > Metazoa > Chordata > Aves > Anseriformes > Anatidae > Oxyura > Oxyura jamaicensis. Next base: position 3,050,095 of record NC_048909.1, on the reverse strand, counting down.
AACCTGTATAAACATAAACAAAATCCAGACTCCCCCCTTTCTGAAGATATCCTCCTGAGAGGCCCTGTTGCCATACAGCACTAACGCTTTGACCCAAAGAAGGGAGGTCCCCTCCTGGTGTCAGCAGCCCAGTCACTGCTACGCTGATGGCCCTGGCCACGGCCTGTCTGAGCAGGGAGCCTTGTGCACAGCAAGACTGGATAATCCATCTGCCATGCTACCTGCATCTTTTTTCATGGCCTTGCCCCCCCCATTTCTAGTGGGTGCAGTGCTGGCTGCTTCCAGTAGTGCTTCCCACCTGTGCCTGCTGGTACTGGGTGGGCAACTGGTACAGGGCACACCTGGCGGGCTGCTCGCACGGGGCTGTGCCAAGGCAAGCTGTGCTGGATGAACAGGGCTCGCCTGTGGTGTGCTGGGGCTTGTGCTCTGGCCATAACAAAGGCCGTGGTACTGGCGGTGTCCTGACCTTATTAGTGGAGAAGGCAAGGAGGATGTTTGGAATCGTGAGCGTGCTGAAGTGCAGGGAGGTTGAATAGTCTGCTCCAAGCTTTCTGCATGGCTGTTAGATCTACGGGGTCACTATATAGTCTCCTTCCTATGCTGTTGTGCACAAGTTCAGAGGCAAAGAATGGTTAGGATCAAGGCTTTAGTCAGCTTAATAAAAACTGATTTTTGCTTTAAGCTTTTCATTTTTGATGGGAAAGCAGCCTTTTGTCATGTCCTGTGAGGATTCACGTGTTACTTTGTACCCTTTGAGCAATAGCTGATAGAAATCTTGTCATAATTTGGTCTGGCCTATAAGGCACAGTTTTCATTTGCTTAACTTTTGTCTCCCTAAACTCTGCCTTAAATGCTCAATGTCTGCTGTTAGGCCCAAATCAGGTATAGTTCAGAAGTCAATAACATCTCTGTGAACATGGAGGAAACTCGAGTGTGTTGTTGCCATGCAAGGTTAAAACTATGTAAATGAATTGACTGCCCTGTAGGAGGCTTTTGCTGAAGGAGAGCTGTTTTGTTTCACACAGCTGCTGTTGAGTACCCTACCATCAGGTCAGCTCTTGCTGGAGCATTGACAAGCTTTGTGTTCTCCCTCCATGCTAAGAAAGGTTACCTGGATCTCAGCTGGAGCTGAGAGTATCCGGTGAGTTTGTGTAACGGGTAAATACAGATTCAGAAAAATGAGCGTCAGAATATGCCACCCGGTGAAGGAGAGGGCCACTCTCCATCGTTGACCTGTGGTCTTGGCAAGCACAACTTTGTGAATTCAGATTTCACTGTGAAAAGGCTGATGCTACTTGTCTCATAGTTCTGACTTTCATAGAAATTTAGTCACTTCAGTTCAGTGTTCGTATCGCCTCATGCTTTATAAATGTGATAAACCCCTAGATATACACGGAGTATTTCTGCAACATCACAGCCATCTGGGCATCCCCTTGCCTTGCTTTTTAAGCCAGCAACATTCATGTGTGCAATTTTGGTTTTGGGGAAGAAGATTCTAGTGCAGGAATAAAGCACACTATCACATGATGAATCTCCAGTTTTTCCTGGCATGAATGAGGTAATTTCCATCTGGTATGATGCTTGCGCTGGTCTGCAATTGTGCTTACAGCTGCTTCTGCCCCTTGCCTTTCAGATGTGGTGGTGCGAAGAGCAAGGACATCTGCTGCTCAGAGTACTCCTCGCTGGACTCCCTCCACACCTGGCAAGTAATCAAGGGCTGTTGAGCAGGAGGGTCTGAACTATAAGCTCTGGATTCGTGAGCGTTGAAAGGCTTTTGTGGTGTGTGTGGGTTTTGTTTGTTTGTTTTTTGATTTGGTCTGGTTTGTTTGTTTGTTTTTCCATGTATCTAACCTGGCAGGATTTTCAGATGGACAGTAGTCACAAAAGATGTCAGTTCCTGAATATGGCAAGGGTCTTACTTCTGAAAGGCATCTTCCTCTGGTTGTCTCTGCTTACCTGGTGCTTTCTTTCCTTTTTGAGATGGACCAACTCTCCTTTACTGAAGTATGCCCTAGGCTCTTACTTTTAGCAGTAGATAGAGCCCCCAAGGCTCTCCAGGATTCCTGTAATAAACATTTCCAAGTTTGTAAAACAAAATTCACAATGAACTGGATTGAATTGGATGAATCAGTGGTAGACTTCAAGCTTGTGGAAGGCAATGCTGAGGCTTTGAGAGCTGTTTGCTAGGCCTCTCTGAGTGATAGTTCATAGCTCAGCTGTAACATTTCAGCCTAATGGCAAGCAAAAATGAGGATGAAGGGGAAAAACAGAGAAGGGATGTCTTTGTGGCTCTGGAGTCAAAAGCTGAAGCAACAAATATTGGATGTGACCCTGAAGACACCTCAGAATCTGATAGAGTCTGGGTTGCAAGTTGTCATGATTGTTATAGCAGTCCAATTAGGATCTCAAGATATTTTGGTAGTGTGCCTGAAACTGGAGGGTCTTCTTATTGATGTCCTCATGGAAAAAGTTAAATGGCAGAAGTATTGTGAAACTAGCTTCTTGCTGCATGATGGACACTTGTAGCTACTGGAATGGGCTATGACAATATCAATTCACTGGTGTGTTCAGTGCTTTTTCATTTTAGATTTTTTTTGCACTTTAATATTAATCTATAGAACTAGGGTTGAAAAACCTCTTGGAATAGAGATTTATTCTGAGAGGAAATGGGAGGGCACCTTTTCTCATGCAGCCTGGCTTTCCGTTTTGTTGCATCAGCTGTAGAGCAGTATGGTTCAAGTGAGCGCCACAGAGAAATGGGCTTTTGGTGGTTCCACACAGCTCATCCCAGCCTGACAGAAATACATGGAATGTATCTGCACTTCAGGAACTGGCTTGAGGTTTTTAGGTGAAAGCTCAAGTAAGGTATTTCATACAAATTAATGTAGTCAGCCATAATAACAACAAATTTATGATTGTACAGCTAATGGAATAATGGAATAATGGGTTTAAATATGTTGTTCCTGACCAAGGGAAAGCACAGCTCTGTTCTAGGACACCAGACTCCATGTTTTGTTACTGTTTTTTTCACACCCATGTTTCTTTAGGAGGTAATGCAAACATGACTTGATCAATTCTTAATTTATTTCCCTAGAAATAGCACTGGGGATCTGGCACTAAATCAAATGTGTGTGGAGAGACAGTGTTTTTATGCTTAACATGAGTGGAAATGATACTTTTAATATATGTATGAAAGAACAGGGACAGGAGGGCTGGAGTTTCCATTAACCACGTTGACAATATTTTTAAGAAGCTGTCTGGAAGATCCATTAGCTGCTGTACAGCTTTCAGGAATTCTTCGGACTGTTAAAACATCCCAGTGCTGTGACCCCAGGGCACACAGCATAAGGAAGTGGAGTTCTTTTGCTGTAGCAAATAATTCATTCCCGTCTTCCTGCTGAGGGGGAAGAGGGAATAACTGTAGTGAAAGATTGTCAAGAAATCTGTGTTCCTCACCCTGCTGAATTTAATCAAGTATGTTGGTGGCAGTGTGGAAATAAGGTTGGGTGAGAGCTGATAATATTCTTAGGATGTGACTGAAGTCCTTCTGCTTCCAAAGGACGCAGCCACTGGTCACTAAGTCAAATGTGAGTAGGACACCTGTAACTGTAATTGCCTAGATGAACTGATTAACAAGTTCCCAAGTTGCCCAAGCTTCTGAAGAATCCTTCCTGAATTCTTTATGACCAAGTGTTTTTTTAGGAATGAGACCAACTGTCACTGCAGAAGGCTTTCAGCAGCAGCATCCGAATCTGAGCACAACTGGCATATTTCAGGTTATGCCAGGCTGGGAGTAGGGAGTTTACTTGCATCCCTCCGTCGAAATCTGGAGCTGCTCACTAGGAAGTGATGCAATGCAAATGTCTGATCGCTAAAGGGAGCCAAGCCAGTAAATCAATTTGGGATCTGGCCCTCAGATACTCTAAATGAATAGTTGCATCAAAGGAATACATTTTCATGGAAGCTAGTCGTAGGAACACTTAGTGATGCAAACTATGACACTAAAACAGGCATGTGTCCAAGGTGAAGCTCTGAATTTGAGCTGTCTGCAGTTCTAAGTATTAATGAAGAGCTTGATTCTGATCCGAGGTATACTTCTGCAGCCAGTCTCTCTGCCTCCAATTTTGATCGAGATTTAGTCGCTAATTACTTTGTATTTATGAAGCCTTTTGTGTAGAAGTTCTGATATTACCAGATTTCAGCCAAATGTATGAAGAATGAAGAGCCTGATTCCAGCTCTCAAGTAGGAGTCTTCTGTGTGTGGTAGGTACACAGCAGGTCCAGCTGCGTTGGAAGAGAACACAAACCAGGAGAAGTACGGATGCAGTCCAATGGCCAGGTAGCAATCCATAGCTTGCCTGCTAGCATTAAGCTTCTTGTCTGTGTTCCTCAGCTTTCCAGTTGGTAACTTCCACGTGTATTTGTTACTTGGTGAAACAACTGGAAAAGACTTTCAGATTCCCAAATTCCATTGCATTTCTTGATTGACTAAATGGGGAGCTATTAGCAGCGAAGAGACACAGGTGTCTTTTGGTGGGATCTGTAAACGGATGCTTAAGGTGGGGTGTGGTTTTAATTGCAAGTCCTGCTATTCCAGGAAATGCTTGGCAGCATATGTTAGAAGTACATATTTGTGCTGAAAACAAGGAAAAGGGAGAGAATTGATGCAAGCTGAAGCTAAAAAAGTTGCTTGTTTTTTTTTCCCCTTTGAACATAATATAGTTCTAGAGTAAACTGCTGTTGCTGAAGGCTGTGGCAAAAGTAAGCCAAGAGTTTACTGGAAAATTTTGATGCCAAGGGAAACAATGGTATGATCAGCTCTCCTGAACTAGTGGTGAGCAGACTGCCGCTGATGTACAGACTGAAGAGACAGACTTGGCACTATAAAATTAGTTTATCACTTGTCAGTGTACGTCACTACTGGTGTGACCCAAATGCCCCATGCTAATTCACACTTTGTTGATGTATCCTTAATGAAAATTCAATGTCTGTATCTTCAAGCAAAATGAACTGCACTGGAAAACTATCTAGTCAAAACTAACAGATACAGCTCAAAGGTCTGGCGATTACATACACTAAATTGTGTGTCTGTTACAGGCAATATATAGCTGAAGTCTTTTCAGACAGTTCTTACTAAAATTTGGGTTTGAGAAAGGCATGTTTGTAATCAGGGAGAAGAGATGCACTGAAATGGACAAGGCTTCTCTTAAGTTTTTCATGTATTTTCTTGGTGATACATTGATTCAAAATGGGGAAGGGGAAAAAAGTCTTTTTTTCTTTTGCATTTCCACTGGCTATAATAAGGATTCTTGTTCTTAAAATTATCCTGCTCTTCCCTGGGCGCTGTCATCTCTTTGGAATAGTGGGTGCTGTGCAAAGAATCTGTTACCTTCCAGTTCTCTGTCCTTAGATCTCGTGCCAGTTGTCTGACTTCCATGTCATCTTTTTGTCTTTACTTAAATCTGGTTTATTTGACTTAGGGAAAGGTCCCTTATTTCTATAAAGGAGCCGTTTGTAAAACTTTGAGGTCAAAACTTGGCATTCTTCCATATGGTCAAACTCAGGTATGTTTTATGTCCACTAACTGGTGCGGATGGTGGTGTCTGGGCAGAGAAGCAACAGGTAGCTGTCCTTAGAGCAAGTGGAACACCTCTAGGCTATGAAAGGCACAGCACCAAATCTGAGGAGCTACATCTCTTGTTCCAACGGAAGGCTGTGGAGGGCTATAACAGCTGCCTCTTATCTCACAATCAAAATTTTGAAGCAATTGAGGCAAAGTATTTATGCTACTGGACAGTTTGTTTAGTTGATGATCCTTTTTCTGATTCATTTTTTTCCAAAGAACTGAAAATGAGTGACGTATGTGGCTTAGTATAAATAAGAAATACATGACATCTCTTGTCAGTTAGAATTAGTAATGCTTCATACTGCTCTTGAGTGACTTAATGAAATCCTCGTGTGTGTGCATCAACTGAAAGTAAACATTGATTAAAAGGAAAAACAAGAAGCTGCTTAATCTTGCTCAGTTTAGCTCTAGATGGAAAACAACATCGAGAAAAGGCCAGTCTGGAGGGGTGGACTAAGGTGGGAGCATGCTCCACTGGTTTCTCAGAAGCTGTAGGAGTGAGGTGAAAAACAGAGCTACAGAAGGAACATTGTTTGCAAACATGAATCCACTTCCAAACAGCCTGTGTCACAGAGCAGAAGTCACAATAATTCAGTGCTACTCTGAGATGGGGAGATTCTGGAGTGGTATTAGATATCAGAAGGAGACACTAGTACAGCTGGACTGCAATGCAACAAACAACATTGAATTTGGATATTCCTGGAGGCAAAAACAGTTGGAATTTGGGGGAGATAAGACATGCGTTTGCCTCATCTTTCTTTGGGTGCTCATGGCCTTGTTGACTGTGGTGGAATTTTTTAGTTAACTTCTCCTTTCTGTCTCGATGTTCTTCTTGTAACGCTTCATGCCCCTGCTTTTTCTGCTGATTCAGCATTTCACCAGGTACCTTCTCATCAGTCATCTCTTTCAAGTTCCTTCCATTGCCAAATGCTTCTGTTCTGAATTGGTACAGGTATTGAATTTAGGAAGCCCTCACCAAATCAGTCCTGTTTGCTCACTCAGCAGTGACCCTAAAGAAGGTGCAGCTTCCAGGGGCTTGCAGTGTCGGCTGCCTGAAGATCTAACATGTAAAGCAAGTAATTTCTGCAAAACTAAGACATTGTGGCAGGAAAAACAAAAAAGCTTTCCTAAGGCCAAACCACAGGCTACTCTGAAAGACCAGCCCAAAAGAAAATCCCTAGGGCTCTGATTCCGTATGTCCAAATGCCTGTCTCATTCTGGAAGAAGGTGCTTTGGTTCCAAACAGTCCTGGGCAACTTTGACCTTCATGGTCTGTTTGCACCTAGCTTGGGGTTTGTAGAAGTTTGACAGCTGGTTTTACTTTTGCCTGGTCAGCCCCCACAGTTCAGTTCATTTTTTAATTCCAGAGCCCTTAAATGGGGTGCTGGCATAACAATCCCTGGATATCTTTGCAGGACATTGCATTCTCATGAACAGTTTACAACCTTGTGTTGTTTTCTCCCTAGCTGGATGGACCTTTGGTCTGAAGCAGTGTGGCATTTCTTCTTTGGCAAGTTGTTTTGACCAAAATGAACAGAAGCATTTAAGGCTTCTTGGAGGTTTTTGGCACACAGTAGTACCTTTGGAGTTTAAGAAGGGGAGCCAGGCAGTGGGTAACTTCTCTGGAGAAAGCATTGACTTTCTGAAGCTGCTGATTACCTGATCTCAGGTAGTGCTTCTAGGCTCTGCTCTGATTTCACTCATAGTTGTGCTGTTCCCTGACGTTTTGGATGTCGTGGAAGATGCACCTAGGTCCTGGTTATTAGTAAAGAAATACAGTTCTTAGAAATATTTCAGGGAAGGGTGGATCTTCATAGCAGAAGACAGAAAGGGTAAAAAGCAATTTAAGAACAGATGGAAAATGAAGTGAAAGCAGGGAGGTTAAAATCAACTCCCATTATTCTTTGTGAGTGTTCCAAGAACCAGTGTAACTTAGAACAAGGAATGGATTTTTGTTGAAGTTTTTGCTCTAGAAAAGCTTCATCCAGTTCTATTTTAATTAAAGTTTGGAAGCAAATACAAATTCTCTGGACAAAAAAACATTAAATGAATCTTGTGTAATCCTTAGGAGGAGGTATAGCAGAACTTTTTCTCTGGCATTTTCTAAACATTCAATTCTTTCAGCTTTGAGGAGATGCCTTGTTATAACTAACTTGGTGTTTCTTCTCTTTTGGAAGCTCCTTCTGGTTTTAAATTGTGTGTGCTTTATTTAAGGGTCAAATGGTATTCTGGATTTAAGCAGTTTTAATCCGTCAAGGATGTTTTTGCTTTGCCAGACCACTTTATTACTTGTAGTTCTCGTTTGGAAATTTTAAAAATTGTCTCTTTTAAATATACAAGCTAGTTTCAATGTCTAAACTCTGCAGTCAGTGATGCAATTCTTGCTCAGATGCTTAATACCTGAGACATACTGTGCTTTTATATTTTTCTACAGAAATAAGGCTTGGAAAAGAGTTTCTTCTACAATGCTGATAAAAAATAAGCAGATATTAGTAAAACTTGTTGTCAGATTTTCTTTTAAACTTGCTGGTTGAGGTGGTTTCAAGTATTGCTGACACTTGAGAGCAGGATGGGCAGAAAGGATTCTTTGGGTTGAAGAGTGATTTCAGCACTACTCGGATAGTTTGTGTATGTTTTTTGTGGGTCTGCATTTCTTAATAAAGGCTTCCAATCCCATTCATGCATCAAAGCACTTGGTAGTATTCAAATAACTACAAAACTCAAGGAAGAATAGGCAGAACTTTGCTCTGGCATCAGCCCTCTGGGGCTTGCAGAGGGCTTTTTGCTGCTGGCTGTACTGCTCAACAGGGTGTGGGCAGCAGGAGACATCTCTGCCCTTCCCTGCACCGCAGGGACTGCTTGTGGGGGATTTTAGTTACAATACCTAGATACCTGAAATGAAGTGGGCTTTTGTGGAGTTTGAAGACTACAGAGACTAAGGATAAGAATGAAGAGGGTGGAGGTCAGGCTTCTGTCTTACAAAGAAATTAAATGCACAAATGTTCCCAGTGCTTTGGTTCTCTTGGCTGGTAGGAGGCAGAGCCTGGCTGGGAGAGCTTCCTCAGTCTGTTGCTTCTGCTGGGCTCCTGACTGGTACTTAGGGGTCAGGAAGTCTTGCTGAGAGCAGTGGTAAGTGTGTGCCTGTGGCAGGAAGTGCTGCTTTTCCTTGGCACCCTGAAACAAGTGTTGCTGCAGCTGGCTTTGGGTGCCGTGGCTGTGCGGAGAAGAGCAGTGGTGCAGGAAAGCTGTGCAGTGTGGTTTGGCAGGCAGATGGATCCGGAGTGATGTATGCCTCAGGATTAAAACTTCTCACTGGTCAGCGTGACTGACACAGCTGTGAAGACCTCAAATCTTTCACTTTTTTATAAACTTGTTTTCATTCGTGATCTGGCTGTTGCTCTAAAACAGAGCTTCAAAGTGGTGCTGGGGGTAGGCAAGGCAGGGTGGGACCTTGCTCGGTACTTGTTCTTCTCCCCGCCTTCTTGTAGGATCTGTGACTGAGTGCTGAAGGCACAAAGCACTTTTTTCTTTCCTCTCCACAGATACCCCAGGAGCCTTTCCTGGCCGTGCTGCCCTAGCTTTTAAATGGTTTCTCTTTCTCTCCCTTCTTTCAGAGCATCTTTAAAATAGCTCTGCCTTGTTCCATGTGTTAGAGAAACTGTCTGCCTAAATCACAGCTAAATCAGAAACATAACTGATCAATTGGACAGATCCAAGCTGTGTGGGCTTCTTGCCAGCATTATATTTGCTTTTGTCTTCATAAAAAGTAGTCCTGAGAGATGTAGGCTTGTGAACAGTGAGAATCCAGCAAAGGCATGTGCTTTCATATAGTTTTTGTAGAATATTTATTTTTCCAGTCAGCCAGCTTCATGAGTTATTTCAGGCCATGGTATGTTGCCTGCTTGTTGATCAGATGCATAGCGTGATAATGACTTGTGAAAAAAAGAAAAAAGAGAGAAATGGCTTACTGCTGGCCCCTGCAGATTGTTTGTAGTTGGCTGTAAGTGATTAAAGTTGTGTGGTGTGCACTCTGCGCGATCCTTGCCTGGGTGTGTGTTGGTGATGTGGTGGATGAGTGTCCGTGCAGAGAGCAGCCTGTGTGGATTGCTTCAGTGCTTGATGTGGCAAAAGTGAGGCTGCTGGTAGGAAAAGTGGCTTGGTGCTTTATTAACTGGAGTCTTTATCTTTTTTCATACTGTTTAGGAAAATGAAGAGGGCGAAATATTTTGGAGTTGTGCTAGGAATAAATTACTCAGCCATGTCTTCAAAGTGGTCTTAAATGCGTCAATATAATGTGACATTAAAACAAGCGTGAGACTTCGGTGACTTGAATTTGAGTCCCTACTTCACATTTATGTCCTGTGGGACTGTGGGTATGTGGCTTATTCCCTGCATCAGCTTTCTGCTGGTAACACTGGTAAGAGCATTCAATAGCTGCAATATATCCAGTGCTGTAGTCTTTAAGCTCTATATTAATAGGGTCTAGGTAAGTGATTAGCACTAATTGAATTGTGGGCAATCCTGTGTGTTAGGTCAAGATGAGCAAGGAGAAGGCCAAGTTTAATATGTGAGATGCAACTTGCTGGAGCAGGGGAGTTCTGGACAGACTGGTTAGTAGCCCTGGCTATTAGGGCATTGACCATAGGGGACCCAGCGCTGTAGTTCTCAGACCTCTCATAAGGAAAGGAAGATGAGGTGAAGTAGCACATACTTGGAACTGAGGTGGCAAGAAGCTTTTCAGTAAAGCAAGGTAACTGTAGATTTGGAGGAAGATGCCGGGAGTAGGAAAGAAAAAAGAGATGTATTTACTGGCAGCCCATTTAGCCCTCTCTTGGAGAGGACTAGGCAGTGAAGTTCATCCTACATATGAGGAGAAGTTGTCTGGTGTGTGCCAGAGCCCTGTGAAAGCAGCCTTACCGTCGCCTCTTCTCAGAGGCTTATTACCCCTGCCATTCTTGAAAAACAGTTTCTATACAGACAATTTGGGAAATTCTGAGTGCAATTAATCTTTGCACTTCTGTATTCTGCTTTCCTTTACCTTACAAGGCAACCAGGCCTGGGCAGTAGTAGGAGAGAATATCTTTATGGACAAACAGGCTCTAAAACTGCCACTTACCTGGCAGATGACAGGCAGGCCCAAATACCCAAGAAGGCTGATGTCAGAGTTACATACTCAGCAGGCCCAGGAGTTGTTTGACATCTGCTTCTCTGCAATCCTTCATTCTTCCTGCAGCAGCCTTACTTCTCTCAGGATAACAGATTGTTCCTACTTCTAACCATCTCAGCTAGGCGCCTTGCCTATTCTGCCTGATATGTAAGGACTGCTTTCTCAGCCTGTGCCTGAGGCTTAATTTGCCACCTCAGGGTTAGTGCTGCACTACTGCAGTTGCACGGCTTCTGCATTGGAGCTAGTCTGGATGCCTCAGAGCACGGGCAGAGCTGACAGGCAAGTGGCTGGCTGAGGATGAAAACAGCCGGGCTGGCCAGAAGCCACCAGGATATGAGGTAAATTATTTAAAACACTGCTGGAGCTCCCTTCCTTTAACTGGATTCAAGTATTTATAGGGGGTTAATATACTGAGATAGAACAAGATAAGTATTTGTCTTTATATCAGGTCGGTGGCAGAATGGGAGAGCCTAGATCTCTTCCCTCTGTTTCTACTCTTTTCCCATCAATACTAAACTGTTGTTGACCCTACTGCTTCCCAGCTAATCTGCTCATCTGACATAATGGCAAAATGGGCAAAGAGTTGTAGGATAGAACACAAGCTAATAAGCTTGGTATGGCCTGCTGCCTTGGGCTCTTCCACTCTGAACCTCACAAATTGCTGCCCCTTTTTGGTGGGGAGCTGAAGGCCCAGTGAAAGTATTTCCCCAGCTGCATGTTTGTCTTAAATTGTTCCAAAGTCTTACTCTTGTTCTTGAAGGCAACAATCTGCCTGAAGTACTACAGCGTTAATCTTCTTGTGAAGCTGCAGCAGGGTTTTGCAGCTGTTCTGCATTACATCCCCAGTTGCTTCCCTGTCCTAACCATAAGGCCAGGTAACACATCTCTGCTGCCAGCCCTCCCAGCTACAATTTATCTGAACTTCTACCCTTCCCTTCTTCACTTCCTCCTTTTTAAAACCAATAATATTTGAATTGTAATTCCAGCCTCCAGGCATGTGTAAATTCATTAAAGAACTTTCCTTTTGAAGTGGAATTAGTACTTTGTTAAAGCTGTTTGTATGTTCTGGGTCACGAACCACCTAATCAGAGACCTGGGTGCATCTGGGTTGTGCTAATTAAAGCTGCAGCCCTGGAGCATAGAAGCAGAGGCACCAGCTCAGTGCACAGTCGAACTCCTGAGCCTTCAGTTGCAGAACAACCTCAAGCTTCTGCGCTGGGTGCTGGTTGCTATCAGACAGGCGTCTGGTGCAGGGACACTTGTCTGCTTGTGTGGGAATTTCCTGTATGACAGTATCATCGCTGATAAGCCTCCTTAGAGTCTTTTTTCTCATAACAGATGAATTTAATGTTGTCTCTTTTCTTGCCAGAAGCCTGTTTTAAGAAGTCCCCCACCATCTAGGGGTGTGGACTGTGCACCTTCCAGCCCTATGGATCCTGGCCAGTCCCTCCAGATGCCGTATCACTGGCTCCTGATTGCATTGTTAGTGCCTATAGCACAGGATTTCTGCTTCTAATTCTCAGCCTAACCTCCTTTCTAATGCAAGTTGTTAGCATGACACCAGCAGCTGATGTTCAGGTCCTGAATATTCAAAAGCATCTGATTTGTGAGAACTGCAGAATTTCTGGAGAGAAGAGATCCATCAAGAGTAGGGAGGTGTCTTTTAAGAGTGTTGCTCAGATATGAAAGCAGTGAATGAGCTGGGTACCCGGACAAATTGGATTTCCTGGCCCTGGATGCTTTGGTGAGGTGTTCATTAGAGTTGTACAAATCACTTAGCTTTTTTTTTTTTTTTTTTTTTTTTTTTTTTCTTTATGGCTCACTCCTAAAGTAAAATAATGCTTTGGGATGAAAGTGTTCTTGATAAACATTTCAGGCTTTTAAGAAATACTTCTGGGATTATTTGCCCTTTACATGTTAGGCGACCTGACTTCGATGTTCTGCCTTGTTTGCCTTCAGCTCTTAAAAAAACAGAGTAGAACAGATTGACTTGTTGAAGGAAAAACAAAATTGTCACACAGGTACTGACACAACTTGGCGTCAGTCTACAAGCAGTTCTGGTTGGCCTGTGCTGCTTTTCTTTGTATGGGAAAAAAAAGTAATCCAGATCAAGATATCACCAGCAAAATCTGCTATTCAAAACAGAGGCATCCTAGTCCCTATATGGTGTGAGTCTTGGCAGTAGCTTACTTTGATCAAATACAAATCAACCAGGAGTTTTTTCCCCTTTCTCAGCATCTCTTTTGGCAGAGCCTCCATCTGTGGTTAGTATTGGAGAGCCTGGTGGCTGTTCCAAGCTGAAAAGAATGCCCATCGTGGGATTTGGTGAATAGCTCTATTCATAAGTCATCTTGCCCTCCCCCTTCCTCCCTCCAGCAATGCACTTGAAGTCTCCAGGATACTTGTGCAACCTTGGGTCTAACGCGCGGGGCGGCGTGGAGAGGAGCACGGTACAGCCCGTCCTGAGGAATGGCAGCAGCACGTAGCTGCTGCTTCTGAAGCACAGCAGAGAAGGAGTTCATACTTTTTTTCCTTCTTGAGCATAACTCTGCTAGTCACCTTGTCCAGGGTCCAATTCCTTCCATTTATGCGGTCTGGCTCTGTGTTCTTCCCTAGTGGACTTCTTGTGTGTGGAGGGAGAAGTGGCAGCGCTGCCTTTGGACGCAGAGCCAGTAACGTGGGTAGCCGAGGGAAGTGCCTGCTGTGTGCCCCTGATTACCTTGCCTGGCACCGCAAGGGCGGACAGCTCTGGGCTTGGGAAAGGGCTTCTCTAAGGATTTTGATTTTGAAAAAAGCTTCTCTTTCATTTTCCACTGCCATGAAACTCGACTGTTGAAAAACTTGACAAATGAGTGAGCTACTCTGCCCTTTCTTGTTTGTTTTTCTAGTAGAGAAGAAAATGTGGGAAGTAGGAACGAAAGCAAACAAGGTGGGAGGGAGAAGATATGAGAGTTAAAAAATAAAAAAATTAAGAGGTAAAAATGGAAGTGAAACTTCCTGAAATTAACTTTTATAGGATTTTGTAAATAAACGTCAGTCCTGAAGAGAATGATTTTCATTACTTCTATACCAACTGTTGTTTTTTTTTTGTGTGTGTGTTTGTTTTTTTTTTTTTTTTTTTTTACTGGTGGAGCAGTGTTGTATGAGCATGATGGAGGCCTTGTCCAGTCAGCCACTTCTCTCCCTGCTCATATTGTTCTCCTGTGCCTTTGTCCTTATCCACCAAGCTACATTAACTTATATCAGGAAGTAGTTTGGCTGTCATACAGCTACAGCCAGTCCCTTAGTTCATTCCACTTCAGCAGCGTGCCACCTTTGCTTTTCAAGAAATTCTGGACACCCAAGTGTCCTCTCCATTTGTGAGTCTGAATTGTGCCAATAACTTATGGATGGGCTCCTATTGCTTGCATCAGTTGGCTGGTGGTGAGCAACTGCATTCTGCATCACTTTTTTTTTTTTTTTTTTTTTTTTAATATTCATTTTTCCTTCCATATTGAGCTGCCTCTCTCAGCCAAGGAGTTCTTGCTCTTCTACCTTTCTTGGTTCTCCCCCTGATCCCACTGAGGGGCAAGAAAAGTGAGCGGGCAGCTGTGGTGCTGAGCTGCCCTCTGGATTAAATCAAGCACATGGTATGTTGGTGGCAGCCGTTCCTTAGAGATGGCGTTATGCTCAGCTCTTTTGGGGTAAGGACAGTTGTATGCCTAGTAGTAGGCAGTCTTTGCCTTGAAGAATTTCAGAACGTGAAGAAAAGGATCCATACAAAACACGTGCTTGACCAGATGAATTGCAGTTCTCCTTATTTAAGGTTATGGCACTTAATCCTCAAAGTAGAACGCTGAAGGTGAGGAACACATCAGAACTGATTTTTCTGATAACTGCAGATGAGGGCTGCACTGGCTGCCTATGACCTTCCTGTCCCGTTAATGCTGTTTGCAGCGCTTTGTGCTTCTTTGCATGTAGAAGTATGTACCTACATTCCTTATTTCAGATCAAGGCATGGCATAGTCTGGCATGAACTGAAGCTGTGAGGATCTTTGGTGTGGAAAAATGGCAACAGAAATGTTGAGAAGCTTTCAGGATGTCATAGTGAGGGTGTCTGTTAAATTATACTGAAACAAAACTTCAGCATTAGATCTATCTCAGTTCTCCTTTTCCTTCCAGAATAAGAAGTGTCCAGTAACAGAAGCATTTTTTTTTTTTCCTCTCCCTGTTTAACTGAATGAGCTGCTCTGATGTTTTCTTAGGGTTATATACGCTTTCAGATACAGTTCCAGTCAGATGACAGCATGTTTGCTGGAAAATGTGAGCTGAAGAGATGATGGGTGACTAGAGACTGTTTTGTTTTAGGTGGAATTCTGATTCCACAGCTAGAGAAGTAGTCATGGCACTTAAAGTACCACCTTCTCCTACTTGGCCCACTATTTAATTCTGCAGGAACATCCTGAGACCAGGTAGGTAAGATGATGGGATTTATCATTTCATGAGTAAACTTATCAAGTGAGGTGGAGGCTACAGACAGAAAACATTTTTTTCTTTTTTCTGTGCCTGGCTCAGAGGTTTATTTCTTTGGCAGTCTGGAAATATGTCTGTCCCTCCCATCTCTCTAGCCAGTCACACAATAAACTACTCCTAAACATTTGGCTGCCCTAGGCAACTTGCTCTGTCTGCAGAATAGAGCTAGCTCTGTTGCTGAGGGAGTTCAAAGTCCAGTGCTTTGTACTGTATGACTGCTGTATGTCTGCAGAGTCTCTCTTCAATTAGGAATTAATCTGATTTTACCTTGCCTATAAGGGATGCATTCTCCCCATTTCCTTCAGTCCTCTGGAAGGAGGCATTCTGCTGGTGGAAACTAAGTCCTCTTGACTTGACACTTCTCATTCCCTCAAAAGTGATGGGGAAAAGATGACACGGACACTACGAGAAGCACTTCCTCAGTGACTTGCTTTTCAATAGTGTCGCTTCTGCAGCCTGTGAAACCAGACATAACTGTGTGCGGCCAAAAGCTTTGATTGCTGGAAGCCCTGCGGTGTTGGACCCGGCCTCAGTAGTCTGCCCAGAAGCAGCCGTCTGGGTGCTCGTTGCTGTTTGCTGGCAGTGGGGCAGATCTTGCTGGAGCTCCAAGAGTGGAAGAAACAGCCGTGTTCCCATTACCCCTCCTGCCTGCCAGTCCTACTGAGGAAGCTGTTGTGATTTGCCTGGCAGTCCCTCTATTACCAGAAGTCTCTGTATTTTCAGGAGGCATTCAGATTGTTTCTTTCTGTAGCATCATCTAGGACAATAGCTACGAAGCAAGGCATGTAGTTGTGGTTTGAGAGATCTGGCTTATTAGACCTGCATCTAAGCCAAGGCTTTCTAAATGCCTGCAGGATTTTTGTATTAGAACACCTCTTAGTAGGGGTTAGGGTTGAACAGTGCTGCAATAAATCAGGATCTGAAGAAATCATTGAACCGACTCTTCAAAAAAGAATTGTTCGTGCATTTAAGGCCAAGGTTTTTCAAGGTGACAAGAGTAATGACAAAAATTGTCATGCTGTGTAATGGTCAAGTGGGAGTTGGGGTGAGTTGTTATCTAGGAGACAACCAATAAATATCTGTTCTTATTTTTCCAGAGTGTTTCTTGTCACAGTTGGCACATGGCATGTAGCTTTTACTACACAAAATACTTGAGCAGTAAACGTCTGTAAGGAGACATTCATAAAACTGTTTAGCTATTTTTGTTTACCGAGCTCTGCCCCTTGTCCTGATGGATTGCCATCCAAGTTGCATGGGGCTGTCTGAGCCTCAGTGCTGCAAAATGCTGCCAAACACTTATTGCAACTGGCAACTGACAGGCTTACCCGGGGGGCAGGATCTGTGCTGAACACCCAAAGTCACAGGAGGACAATCTCCCACGTCACCTTCAGGCATCACTTTTGTCCATGTGGGTTGGGTGCTGGTTGTTGCTTTGTTTGGGAGCCCATAACCTAATTCTCTGAGCAGGTACAGTGGAGCTCTCAGTCACGTTGCAGGGTCATCCCCTCTGTTAATTCCTATCTTATTTCTTAGGAGAAGAGAAGATGGCTGTTCCTGCTGATTAGAGGTTACTGGCCAGTAAACAGCTGGACGTGTAACACAGTAATCCTACAATGGGAGGAGAGCCTGGAAGTTACACAGCCCTAACGCTGGAGAAATAGGAAAATTGGGAAGGTTGAAGTCACTGTGGGTTGGAGGCTAACGGGTCTGTGGGCGAGCTGTAAGGCAAGGCTTGGGGAGCAGGAGCTGTGCCCAAGGCTCGGATGAGCTCACATGCCAAAGCTGGCAGAAGCAGTTGGGTACTGCTGAAAGAAATGTTGTTCTTGGTAACAAAGTGGGAGCTTCAGAAGTTGAAAGTCACTAAGGAACTAAGAAACGCTGGCTCCAGTGGGGCAGGGAGTATGTGAGGGTGTCTTTGTTCACTTCCAATTTGTTTTCACTTGGGCTACTGTTTCCTCAATGCTGTCCTTGAAACCTTGGCTGTTATCCAAGGAGGAAAGCTGAAAGTTGTGGGGAAGAGCCCTTCAAAACTAATTGAAACAAAACTCTTGGTAACCTAACCATATCACAGAGGTAGTAGGTTACTGTGAGCAATTTTCAGGTGTGGCTGAACTGTTAGGGCCTTTCTGGGGTGGTTTGCTAAGCCTGCTTTGAGAAATCTCAAATCCTATGTGGATGGTGTAGTTCCCTCTGCACTGCTTTAGGCATGTAATGGCACTAGGCATATTTATGGCCTCTTAAATCTCTGTGATTGCTCCTCCTGGAGCTGCAGTAGGAGAATAGAGATAAATGCTCTGCCACAAAAAAAAATAATCTATTCTCTGCCAAAATCCTTGCTGTCTGCCTAGTCACCCTCTCGTTTTGGAGAAGGGAAAAAAAACGCATTTATCTGCATTACAAGAGCTTTCCATATATAGAGCTATTCTTCAGCCCTGCTCTCTTCTCTTACGAATTTATGCGTTAGCTCTAATTTAGCTAAATACCTCTGGGAGTAAAGTGCCTGCTCCTTGAATCAGTGAAAAGTTCTTAAGTTCCTGTTGATTTCTAGGGGGGTTGTGATGTACTTCTAACTCTCCTTCAGACTACATCCGTGTTGCCTGAGCCTATACCTGCTCATTCTGTAGGAGCAGGTTAGGGTCACTCGCTTATCCAGGTTGGGGTTCAGCTGCTCTAAATTGGATACATAACGTCACATTTCAGCTTAATTGGGTCTGAATCAATCTCTGTTGCTTAGAGACAATTCTTCAAAGACATTTACAACAGCAGGCTCTGTGGGAACTGCAAGAGATTTTGAGTTTCAGATGAGAACTGAATCTTGTCTCTGCCTTAGTGATTTGACTTCTCAAACAGCTGCCTCTGTGCCGAACTTCCAAACCTGTCTTAGGTCTCCAGATGGCCAAGCACTTCTTTATATAGGAGTCAGTTACTGCTGTTGCCATCCTTGCAACTATCAATAATAAAAAGGTACGTCTACAGCACGTCTTATGTAGAAGCATGCGGTAGTTTTACATTCTGGGATCAGCTGTCCTGTGACAGGGTAACGCTCTAGGACAGCATACGAGGGCACGCTAACGGCTTTATCTTGGGCAGCTGTGACTGATGCCAGGGTCTAAGCTTATGCATTTCAAGCAAGCTTCATGTCTCCACAGCTCTGCTTCATTCTGCAATGTATATTGAGGTCCAGAGGGTAGCCCTTTTCTCTAGGCAGAAAGCTGGAATTGTGCTTATTATGATTGTGTTTACTAGACTTGTGCAGGCACAGCACAAATCTCAGTGTTTCTATTCTGAAGTGAAATAATCATGTAGTTTTGGGAAGAACAAAGAAGCTGTGAGCCCTGTGCAGAGGGGCACAGCTACTCATCATGCAGTGGCACTTGATGCACAGAGCCTTGGTCTAGGTACCCTGTGGGGCTCTGAAAGTGGTGGCAATAAAAATCCCTCAGCAACCTGGTGCATAAGGGCTGCGTGTTCCCAAGTACTGCGCTGCTTGGAGGGCTACAGCAGCGCTCCTTGCTTGCCTGGGATTTGCTCTCAGGACAGCTCAACGTATCTTTAACAGCTGAAGTAATGTTTAGGCAGCCTTCTCTATATAACATCAAAATTTGGCCTAAGGTAATGTTCTTTTGGTTCATTTCATGCTTTTAGGAGGCTGGAGAAAAGAACTCTACACACTCTGAGCATTGCATGTTGTTATAATTCAGCTACGTTGCCACTCTCAGCTTTGAAGCTGAGTCTCTGTCTCTGATTCCTCTGGCAAGAGGCTTGCTAGCCGGGGGTTTGCTGGAAGACAAGGACTTCTGAACCAAGCTGATGTGCGGAGTGTGTACAGAAGCGTGCAGCTAGAGGCCTGGTCAGCAAGGCAAGTAAGAGAATTGCTGATTATTGTTGAAATGGAAACGCTAGCGAGAAGGCTATTATTAAGTCATGGCTGGCAAGGGAAGTGGTGTCAGACAACTGGGTGGCTTTGGGAGTTGCCCATGGAGAATATGGTGGTGATTAAGAAAGCATAAATTGGCTAGCAAAGCCTGAGGGGGTGGACTAATGCATAATCTGGCCTTCCAAAATTGGCCAAATTCTCAGGAAAACCATAATTGCAACTGAGCATCAAGGAGTAGTTCCTCAGTTTGGCTAGACTTGTATTTGTTCAAATTAAGAAAGCTATGACTCTGCGCTGAGTGAGGATCGCTGTTGTTCTTGCCAGGCCTCCTCTTTGCTGAGGCAAATGCTCGAGCTTGAAATGATGACAGCAGAAAGACTTCACAGAGCTTAAGCTGCAGGGAGCTCTTGCACCATCTGTCTGACCTTACATACTGCAAGCTAGACCTGTTATTCCTGTGTGGAGGGAGCATTGTGACAATTGTTAAACCGTTTCTGCTGAAGGCACCTGATCTCTAGATACTGAGGAAAGATCCTGACCTCACCTTATGCAGTACTGAGGGACTGATCCTGCCACTTGCCTTGAAGTTGTGTTCCAAAGGTTATTCACAATCTCTAAGAAATTGTGCCTTGCAAACTCTTTTTCCTGGCTTAGCACTTGGCTATCAGTCCTTAATAAGCTTTTGTATTTTAGTAGATATAAGCCATTTGGTGCCCAGCAGCTTTCCTGCATAAAGGGACTGACACTGAGTAACCACAAGTACCCCAGTGCAGAGTCAGTGCTATTAGAGAATGGGTTATTTCAAAGGGAGGATCCTAGGAAGGATTTGGCTCTTGGATTCAGTTCATGAGTCTCAGTGTTTGTGTGTCTGGGCTTGGGAGGGAAAGGGTATGGCAAGAATGCATCTGTGCAGTATTTCTCTGCAAAACTGAGTGGAATAGGTGAAGAACTTGTTCCGAGGAGGTCGGATATTTCATGCTACTCTGAATTGTTGTGGAAAAACACCTACAGCTGCTAAACAGCTACCGCCCTAATGACAGAGGAGTGGAGAACTTGGGCTGCATTCAGGCTGTATCATGCAGGGACTTAAAGGGCCATGGCTGGCGGGTTGTCTTAGTGTGCTTCTTCGTTCCTTTCCATTTACTTGTTACTGGCTTCCTGTAGTGAGCTATCATTGCACTGAGTCACTTCTAAGTGTTTTTTATGATTGACATTCATGACTAGGTTTCAGCAATAGAGCTTTAAACTTCAAACTTCCTATTACAAGTGCTGGCATTGTGCAAGAACTTCCCTGAAACAGGATGCGCCAAGGTGAGCGGCTGTGTGCATCAGGAAGGAGGCGCTCTGGCCTTGGTGCTTTGCTGAGGAGGTGAGCATTGCAGTTCTGCAGGGTAGGCAGTGTGCTTGCCCTAAGAAAATGTTGATCTATGAGGACAACAGGTATTTATTGCTAACAACATGTATTGCTAAAGCAGAAGGGAGATCTAGGGAGCAATAATACTGTAAGAAAGTGCTGAAACAGCACTGCAGAGGTGTGGAAGAAACCAAGTGACTTGTGATGACCAGTTGATCTACATGGAGCTTTTACATCAGGCTGCTCACTAAATCCCACAGTACCCTACAAGACACTTGCATATGCCTTCTTTCCTTTTTGAAGGAAGCTCTTTTCAGGGCTCCAATCAGTTGTTACCATTACCAGACCATACTCATGTGCTGCTATGAATTGATCACTCTTGGTCGATCATTGGGTGAGAATTCATTTGCGGTATTTTGTTACCCGTTGCTCCTTTTCTTTCCACTCCTCTTGCTTTCCTTTCTTGCTGCAACTCTACTTAAATGTGGACGAGTAAGCCCTGTGCTTCCTGTGGGGCAAGGTGGGTTGAAGCTTAGGCCCAGTACACCAGTCTAAGAACGTATGCAAAGTATTTCCAAACTTAATGGATACAGGGAGGAAGATGAGATTTGTTTATAGAATCCAAATCTATCTTAAACCAGTATTGTAATAGCTTGGAATCGTGAACAGGAGTATAAGTGAGTGGGGATAGGATACAGGCTACAGTCTGATGCTGTCAGTTGGAAATCCCCATGTGGATTGGTTCCAGAAACTTCCTGCCAGCATTTTCCTAATGCTGCCGACTCTTACTCAGGTGGCATTTAACATGCCCATGCAAAACTAAGGGGCCTTTTTTCCTGCTTTGCCATCTTTTCAGGCCCAGACCCTCTGTCCTGTGGGCCCTGGAGAACAGAGCTTCAGTTCAATTTGTTTGCAACAAAGCAATATTTGCTATCAATGACACCCAGTGAAAGATTTCTTGAGTTATCTCTTCAGAACCCCAAGAAAGCAGTCTTGCAGAATTCACCACTTCTGTTCAGTGCAGGTATTTGTCTATGCTGTGTACATTCATGTATAGTAAAAATAAACTGTGCTGCTGAGTACTCAAAGCAACAAGAACCAAATCACTACTACAGCAGCACCCTGATGTGTTCACAGCCAGTTGTTTGCTCAGAGTGCACATCTTGGAAACTGGCTTGGGTTTATTTTAGATTTGTCCTTTTTTTTTTTTTTTTTTTTTTCCCATTTGGGGTGAAAAATGAGGAAGAGGGGCCCTTGCAAGATCTGTTTAAGTATAGGGGCCTCTTTAAGTCCAAGACTTTCTTTTGGTGCACTTTCACGTCTGTAGTGTTTAAACAGTGTCACTGCACTACATGACTAATAACTCTGCAATGGCTTGCTCTTCCACTGTTTCTCCAGTGGCTGCACTGTGTCCACAGCGGAGTGTATTTTGGGAATGTTTTCTGCTTCATTTGCATTACTTAAATATAAATGTAGTGCTACAAAAGGGAGGCTACAGAAGACAGTGGTGAGATCTTTGTCTACTTTATGAGTGTGCGTAACAGCATCAGGCTGGTCCTGGAGCTAATGCTGTCTTCCATACAGTAACAGTTTTACCCTTGTAGCAAAACATGAGCTGCCCTTGGTTGTATGCACACTTCTGCTGTAACAGCAGCTCTATTGTTAGACCTAAAGCCTCGCCTTTTCCTTCTGCCTGATGCTGTCTATACCCATTGATATAAATCAAACTACTATTAAAATCAGTAACACCATAGCCCTCTAGTTTTCTCTATTGTTCCTACAAAGGAGTAATAACAAACTGTAATGGGTAATGTTAAATTTCTGTGAATTTACTTGTCCTAAGCAGGTTTCCTCTGATCATTACTAATACATGAAATTTGGTCGGATTCTGTCACTGTTTTTAATGCCTGAAAGTCTGAGATTTGGAACGTCAAACTTGATGCATAGAAATGAGAAGAAACAGTACTATAGTTAGAGCCAGTCAGCAAAAAGGGGAACACTTGTCACTGGCCTCTTGTAATTGCTTTGCCTTGTGGCAATGAGTTTAGCTTGAGTTTACAGCTTTCGCTGTACTGGGAAGAAGTGATAATTCTTCCATTTGTGGGTGCAGAGATCTTCATGTAATGGACAGTTCTGTTCTTAAACAGCATGCATTTATCATATATGAATGGCATGTGGTCAGAGTTCGGACATTGGATTCCACCCCAAAAGACATGCAGTCAGGGTGCTGCTAACCTCTGCTGGACACAGCTCCAGTGACTTAGTTCCTGCACTTTGACTAGGTTAAGACTGGAGAAGACTGTCCTCATCTTCAGAAGCCCATTCTGTAACTACACTCATCCCAGTTCATAAGGATGCCAGCAGTAATCAAACACAAAAACAATGTCATCAAGTATAACCAGCTGCAAGACAGAAAAAAGATTTAATGCATATTTAAACCCTATTCCAGTGCAAACCCATCTTGGATACTAATGTGTCCTACAAAGAAGTGGAAAGAATGCAAAGTGATTTAGGGCTTCTTGTTTTTTTTTTTTTTCTTTTAGGCAACCTCAGATGGTCTGGTCTCAAGCAGCATCCCATCAAAGAGCACCACCTGCATCTCACAGTGGTGTGGTGAGAGAGGTGGGAAGGCAGAAGGGGGGAGAACAGTATCCAAAGAACATTAGTTTCATTTGAGAGGAGGAAACAAGCCATGTTACATGCAAAAGCAATGAGTTTTAATAGCTTTTAATATGTTTTTAAACATTTCCATCACCCTCTATATTTTCAGACACAGCTTGGCAATAAATCAAAGTAAAAGCAAACACACACATCCAAGCTAGCCATTAGGCTGAAACAGAAATAAAACACTGAAGGGGTGGGGGAGCACTGAGTTTACATCAGTGAGGTTAAGGAACAGGCAGACAAAACACTCAGCAGCAGGGGGAATACATCCTGCTTTCATTTTGGCCTGATCACAAGCCAGCACTAGAAATGGAAACTTGTTGATGGCAGTAGCCAGCTACAGGCAAGTGAACTGCATAGCTTGGCTGTATTGCTTCAAGGGTGAGAGGTCTTCTGGGGAACTGGTGGTGCTTAGGACTTGGTTTTAGTGTCAGCCTGCTCCAAAGCTACTGCAGAAGCCACTTGTTGACTGAGGCTTATTTCTGTCCCTCATTTGAGGGATCAAGTATCGGTGCGTTTCCTCTTTGCTGCTTCTGCCTTTTGCATTGCTAGGTCTCAACTGCTGCTAGTCAGTTTAATGCTGGGGGGGGAGAGGGGGCATTATCTCATTTTTCACCTCTTTAGAGGAGCATTTCAGGTCTGTAGTTGTCCCATTTTAGTTCAGTGTGGAGAATCAATTGTATGTGATGCTCTCGGATCAGCTTCAAATATAGCAAGACAAACTGCCAGACCTTAAGTGACAGGGTGAATTCAGAATGTTAAAATCACAAAAGCGTTTAAGATCGTAAAGTCTGATCGTCATCTCACACTACCAACTCCACCACTAAACCATGTACTGAGTGCTACGTCTCCACATCTCATAAATATCTCCAAGGATGGAGACTCCATCACTTCCCCAGGCAGCCTGTTCCTGTGCCTAACGACTGTTCATTTTCTGTGCATTCTCCCTGTGCTGAAAGCCTTAATTTTGCTTTTGATAGTCAGCTTAAACTCAGCCCATCCTCATGATTGATTTTACAACTTGTGGGCCGTCAGCAGTGTAGGGTTCCTTTCTGTTCTGGAGAAACTCCTCCCCAGGCATGGAGCCATGAATCAACAAGATGTGCTTTCTCTTAGAGAAGTTGGTAGGAGGCAGTGAAGAGGAAGAGCCCTGCCATTTATACCTTTGCAATTTTATTCCAGCTACCTTATCAATTCCATGCGATGTTCTCAAAAGACTTCACAGAATGGAGTCTAGTGTGATGAGACGGTGCAAGTCACCACGTGTTATAGTCTAGACAGGCAGAATAGACAAATTTCAGTGACCCACTAAAGGCAATTCATCAGGTTAAAACTTGTTTGACCCGGGTCAGTGGAGCTCCTATCCAGTATGCTTCTTAGTTCAAGAGTCCACCTTGGTATATTCATAGAGCACTGAAGGTTGACCTCTAGTATGACGGTGTTATTCTGAGGTTGCTTTCTCTAGACAGCTATTCAATCCCTGAGCCAGAGGAAGTGTCCTGTGCTTTAAGGGCAGCTGAGTGGGATGTCCCTGTCCTCGTTGTCACAGGTAATAGACTGGTGTCTGCATGCAGAACTGTCTTCAGCAGGATTAAAAGCCCTTCAGATTCTCTCCTGCTAACAAAGCTGCGGATCTTTAAGTTGTCATCTGTAAGCGTTTGTACTGAACCTTTACCACTTAGTACCACCTGAGGCATTAGTGGTAACCTTAAATGCAAGGCACTCCCTTGTTTTATTAGAACTGGAGCTTTAGGCTGATGAAAGCTTTATTTCCCTAGACTGGAAAAAATAAAACCCATGGGGTTTTCAGCCGCAGCCTGTACTATATATAGAATGCCTTAAATCACTGCAAGCTCTGCATTTGAAGGGGTTATTATAGAGTGTGTATATGTACTTGTGTGTTTGTTTTTTATTGTGGAAGAATAGTCAACAGGGATTTTGTGGTTCTGTTTGGCAATGATGAAGTAATTAAAGTGCATTTTGAGGAATGGTGGGGAAAGAAATTATGAGAGCCAAGAGGGGAAGGAAAGGAGGAGGTTAGGGACTTATTGAGAATAAGTTACTAACCCTTCTTCCCCTACTGCTCTCACAAACCTCAGTCTTTACCTCACAAAGGTGGAAGGCTGCCAAGGGAAAGAGAATTAAGATTACACTAAAACCTACACTTCTTGCTCATAGACATTAAAAGCCAAAAAAATACCCAGACCGCCCTGGAAGGTTCTAAGCAGCTCCTGTCGTGACTCATCCAGAAAGATTCCCCTATTGTCCTATATTTTCCAGCCTGCCAGACAAATAAGTACTTCAGAGGATATAAGTGTGTATACGTACGTATTTGTGCCATAGCAACAGAATTCATAACAGCTTCGGTGTTTCCATGTCAGGCATCTGGAAAGAGTGCAATATGCTACGGTGACAGAAAAACTGGAGACATCTGGGAGGTGGTGGAGTCACCATCCCTGGGGGTGTTCAAGGAAAGGCTGGACGTGGTGCTTAGGGACAGGGTTTAGGGGGTGACATTGGTGGTAGGGGCATGGTTGGACCAGGTCGTCTTGGAGGGCTTTTCCAACCTTTATGATCCTATGATTCTGTGATTCACAGCAATATCAGCTCTCAATATTCAGTTTTAAGTCCCATAATTTTGGAAACTTGGTTTCCTTTTTTGAATTCTTGGATTTTGGCTTCCTGTTATTAGGTGAGATAGTCAGAATTTATTTTTGTTTCAGGTCTTAAAACTCTTCAGCCAGACTCCCTCTCCAGGGGATGAGGACCACTAAGTGACTTCCCCTTTTTCCAATCCCAAATATTTAAACGTGTACAATTCCAAATCAGCGTGTGCTTGTATTTGTGTCTTTGAAGTGTGCCTGATCAACTCCTCATGTGGAGGTGAACACACCACAAATACACAGCCGTAAGCAGGCGTGCAGTGCCCCTTGCAAGGCCTGCCAAGGGGAGAGTGGAACGTCAGGTTGTTAAGGGAGAACATGTGCTGTGATGGAGATCCTCAGCTGTGGTGCGCAGGGCAGCAGCACGTAGGTGTTTGGGGGAAATAAGATTTTCCAGCAGTAGGGAAGGTCATGGGAAAACCAAGTGGAGCTGAAAAATTTGGTTTGGATTTGATCTCTCTGTTCTAATGTAATTAATTTACTTCAGAAGTCACTGGTGGGGGTAGAAAGAACAGAGGAACTCTATGCTGTTTCTTTTCCACATACATCAGGCAACTGTGTAAAGTGCACCCCTGGCATCTCTGCTTTCTGCTAGCAGCCCAGAGCCAGTTCCGAAGGACAGGCCAATTTGGAGGAACACCTTCTGTCAGCTGCACGTGAGTCGCCGCGCTGTTGTGGGTGCAGCAGTCCTGCAGGCAGATTGCAGGCCACTGGCTGTGCAGCTTTGAGCACACTTGCAGCAGATAGGACTGAGGAGAAGATGGTACGTAATTGAAAGAAAAACCCTCTTTTGATGTGTGGTAGATGTGGGCTTTGTCTTTTGTGAAGATATGTCCAAATGCTGGTCTCTGTTTTTTAATTTTGGAGTCCTTGCATGCAAGTTTTGCTGTAATATCTTGATATTTCATATGCACAGCAGCTGAGTTTGGCATATTGCATGGAAAACTGACAAACGATTGCCTCAGACATAGTTAGACAATTAGCAGAAGGAGAGAGGGAGGGGGCAGCAGGGAAAGAAATAGGTGTGCTGAGCCCTGGAGCTTTCCTGTACTGCATATATAATGTCTCCTTTCCTTGGCAACGGGGGAATTTACATACATACACCCTTCTGAAATCCCCTTGTATTTTCAAAGGTATCACCTCTGTCAAAGGGTTGTTTTTCAAATTAATAATTTGCTACTTTCTATTTATTCTGTGCATGCCAACGGCTTGAGTCAGAGCTTTAGAGTCAGGTTCTCCTCGACTGGTTCTGATTAGAGGCTGAGTGATGGAGCAGAGGGTCTGGCGTGGCTCCAACTGGATTCCATGATGTCTCGACTTTAATGTAGTTAAAAATCCCAGACCTGGTGGTGTAGTTTATTGCAGTGGACTTTCACCTTGCCTTTGGAGCTGTAGAAAGCACAGCGTGCTTTTGCTACTATATACTTAAGGTCAAAGGCAGAACTGATTACTGTGGTTCTGTGTGGAGCTAGTCATGTTATCGGTAACACTGTTGGCAACTGCAGTAGAGCTACAGGCATCTTCTATTCAAAAAGTCATTATTTGTGTTAGTTTGTATTATCTTCAAGATTACCCTTTCATATCAGATGTTGCTACTGTTCCTAGCAGTAAAATGATCTCTTCTGAGAGACAACCGGTATGCACTGAATAAACTAATTCCACATCATCTTCTCCCTTAAGATCACGCAGATATTGCTGTGACTTGTTTTTATGCAGCTCATCAGGTAACGCAGTGTGGTTATTTAGTGTCTGCGGTGAAGCTTTTAAAACTGAAAACCAGCAAAAAATGTCCTCTGTGCCTTTTTCTGAATAAAAGCTTGTATCCTCCAATTTGTATGTTTAATTTACAGTTAATATGAGTAGACTTGGGAATCTTTCAAATGCTGAAACAGTATTTTAGCAGAGATGGCTGTGTAAATGAATTTTTAATATTCAGTTCATAATTTTAGTTTAAAATTGTCTCACCGTTAGAGGCAAACCAAACAGGGTGGGGGGGAACAAAAAACAAAAAACAACAACACACCACAAACTGCAGAAGAGATCATGACAATCTGAGACCAAATTTTTCCTTGCTGATACTATTATGCAGTTGAGTCTCTTGGTTTTGCTGTTCAGCCAGTGCTGCTCTACTCCTTGGATGTCATTAAGGAAAGCACTTCAGCACATTCCCAGCTTCTGGCCCTTTAGTGGTATTAGTTGCACAGTTAAATTAGACAAATGTTTTAAAGTCCTGCTGAATTAGGACTGTAATCTTAACTTTCATCTCTACATATAAAAACTTTTCACTTCTGTAAAAATGTGTATGCTGGCAAACTTGAGCTTGAAAGAATGGGCTGCAAGTTCCTGCACATGCTGACGACTTGGGAGAATTCGTCTGTGCCTGTGCAGGACTGAGAGCAGTGTGTGCGATGTGCCAGATGGGAAAGTCTTGGGGAGGCTGTTTGTCTGAGACTTCTGAACATCTGATATCTTCAGCTGCTGGAAACCGAGAAACGTAGAGTTCTGTCCAAAGGGCTTAAGTTGGTGAACTGAGTTCAAGTTTTCGCTTCACCTGACTTCAACCCCCTTGGAGGGAATCACTGAGGCTTACTTTAAAATTTAGCTATTGACATGCACAGCTTGCTTAGGCAAGAAGTGCATATGTGTAAAACTAAAAAAGACCCTAGTTTCCTTTCCAGCTGGGAGGTTTAAACACAAAACTTTTTTGTTTGTGTGTTTGGTTTTAATAATAAAGATTGTTGTTGGCAGAACCAATCTGAGTCTCACTCAATTCGTCTGTATAGGGGTTTTCAAGGGTTAAGCAGAAGACTGGGATGTCAGAGCATTAAAGGCATTTAGAGTTGAAATAGCACGTGTAAGTTGCTTGGGGTGTGTTTGTGTCCTGATAGTGCTTGTGCTGCATGTTTCGATGGTTGTGCTGATACCACGTGGTAGGAGATGTGCAGATGGATTTGGGAGCCAATGCGTTTTGATGACAGTTGATATATTACTCAAGAGAATTTATAGTACTTGGGCACTGGTAATTCACCTTGGCCTGAATTTCCAGAGAAAAATATATGGTATAGTTCCTTTATATCTTAGTTTTTGGCTCGCAGGAGTGGTTTGAATGACTTTTTGAATGTGGGAAACTGCACAAGATATTGCAGTGGTGCCTGGGGAGGAGCCATACCTCTTCTTTTTAAGCAGTGATTTTGTTGGATTTAATAGTTTTCCCTGTAGTCTCAGTATCTTGGTCTGTAGGAGTCTTCACATGGGATCTGGCCCAAAGCCTCTAGAAGTTGATGGAAAGACTCCCACTGATTTAAGTAGGCCTTGGATGAGCCCCATCTTTTAGGAGAGAGCCTCCTTGTATTGGTTTGCATTCTCTCCCCTTATTTCTCTCTGCATAAATTACAAGGTCATTTGGAGGCTTTGTACTTTGTTGGAGGATGATCTTAACATATGGAAGCTTATTCAGCCAGCTCACTGGCTCTCTTTTCCATGCTAAAACACGTTAGGGGAAAAAAACACTTTAGAAAACTACTGTTCTCTACTAAACACTGCTGAAAAGATGACGTGTGTAGAACCCAGTGGATGATGTCTGATTTCTTTGTTGTTATTTTTTAAAGTTAGCCAGGCTTTACAGTGGAAACTTTTTTTATACATTTTTATACAGTCATGAATGAAAGAGCAGTGTAAGCTAGCTTTAATAACCTGCTAGTGCTCCAAGGAATTATCTTCTTTGTAGAGTGAGTGGCCTTGAATTATGTTGAATTGATATAAAAAGTCTTTCATGTTCTGTAGGATGCTGCAATTGAAAGGATGAAATTCTCCTGAACTGTGTGCAGATTCTACTGAATCCTTGCTTGTGACTTTGGGCTAGAATTTCACCTTGAACATAAACAATTTTCTTCAATCCCTCTGATTTTGTCTCAGCAGTCACAGTACTAGATCTGATAGGCCACGTGGTGTCCCTGATGGGGAGTTTTCATATAGATATGGCCTATTCAAGCCAGTGAGTCACTAGAGATACACTATCTAGGCTTAAGATGTTAGCTATTTAGGAGTTTGATATATCTGTGCTCCTTCCTGTTTTACAGAAGCAGTTTGGAGCCTGCTTTTCATAAAAAAATGTGTCCAAAATAGATCTGCTACTGTAGAAAAGGAAGGGCAGATGCAGTCTTCTGTCACAGAGATTCATGGAGTTATAAAAGGCAGATATAAAGCTCTAGGAAATTAAACCTCAGTCATGGGAGCTCAGCATCACTGAACATCAGTCTGGAGTCTTGCAAGATCAGGATTGCTGAGTTGGTCTTGATTCTCCTCACCAGTGAGCGTGGCTGTAAGAATCAGCATGAACAAAGTCTTCTCTGTTTACATTCCTCTTTCTGGTTCCCAGATACGTCTGATTCCAAAGAGTAAAGCTGCATACTTAGGACTGGTGATATTGGAAAATAGAAAGAACCTCAAATGTTTGCAGCTTTAAAGGCTGTCAACCAGTGTAAAATATTATGGGATTTCATTTACAGTTGGTTTAAAAGAGTAATAATAATAAAATAGTCTGTAATAACTAATAATATAGAATAATAGCAGGTAAATGTTTTTTTTGTTGTTGTTGTTCTATGCATGTTCTTTTTATAGGAAAAAGTTTGCTTCAGAACTGAATGCAGGGATTCTATCTGAGCGTGGTGTTCTTTGCTATTTACAGCCATGAAAATAAGTTCAGTCATGTCACCAGCCTGAAACAAATAATCAGAGTCACTCAGCTACCGGGGATTTAAAAAATAAACAAAACAAACAAAAAACAAGAGGATTATTTTGAATTCTAATTCAAATATGGCCTATATGAACTTGAGCAGTTCTAATGTTAGTGAATCTGTCCCTCCTTACTGGCATAATGCATTTATGTGTATATTATCGCAGTAACATCAGCATTGGTTTCAAATCCTGACTTCTGTAACTTTAAACTGTGTGGTTTCACTTCCCTGACAAACTGGAAAACAAGTCCTCCAGGGCCTCTAAGCATTGACACAATTAGCAACAGCTAAATATTTTGTAATGCTTTAATATTTGCTGCCTGGGGCAGATACCTGATGAAATTCTTCTGCTCTCGTGTAAGCCAGTCGGGCATTGTTCCTCGTACAGCTGCTTTATCAGAATAACTTGCCATTGTGCCAAATGTATACCTTATCACAGGGGGGTTCTTGCCTTGCAGAACTTATGATACAGCTGAAAGCCCTGCGTGAAACTTCCAAGGGATGATTTACTAGCCACAAAAGCTTCTCCCACCTCCCCCTATTACTTACTCATTTCTTTTGTGGCTTCAATCAACACGTGTATCAAGGGCATCAAGCTTGGTCACCATAACAAACCTTCAGGCAGTCTTTTAGTGAGATGTTTCCCAAAAGCTGGGATGAAAGTCATCATTAACTGGTTTCTGGGAGCTGTGGTCTGTATCTGGCTTCCAAGAAGTCACGCTTAGCAGAGCAATGAGCCCCAAGTGTTGACCATACAGAAATGGCTTATTGCAACTTGAGGTGCAGAGATAAAGGCTGAGTTTGGGATGGGGGAAAGAGGTCATAAAAAGCCAGGTTTCTTACAGCAGGGAGAGCCGAGCTTTTTGAAGTCCTGTGTAGTTTAGTCAGAAACTGCTGCTATGTAATAAATATAGATTGCTCTTTCCAACTATAGTCATGATGTTGGAAATTCTTAGGATCCCATGGGGTCGTCTTGCCCTGGATCCTGCAGGGCTTTTTGTCAGCAGGGGTGAAGAAGCAGCAATAGCTATAAGTAGCTTTCTCCTGCACTAAGTTATTTACAGGGCCACCTCTTGAGGTCTCCTAAAGCTCTGAAAGCCTGTTTTTTAAAAAAAGCCTACAATATAAAGCTGATCACTGCTTTTAACAGGCAGTGTCACTGGGCTATAGCCCTTTTGGGAAATGCAGCTTTTGTAAAACACTGCCTGAGTTGCACTGAGGACACTTCTTTAAAATAAAGCTGCAAGAACTTTGTGTGAGGTCCTAGCAAGTATGGGGTTATGACCACAAATGTTATCTTTAAGAGATTCATTTTCTTAATGAAAACTAATTATTTGCTTGGAATAAAGTAAATCGAGTGATTTGCAGTAGGGTAGATGAAGTTCCATGGAAGTCCTCACTTGTAGGTCAGAAGCTACTGATACTTATCAGAAGGAACTGCCTTAGTTTCCAGCTGATATCTTTCCTGTGGTAAAATTATTATTATTGTTGGCTTTCTAGCTTCTCCTTTGCTATGGAGTAGCACACCCTGGGTACTGTCTAGGAATTTTTTTGCCAGATGGCTGGTTAATTAGTGTTCTGGACAAATGAACCAACCAGAGCATGAAGGGATTGCTCACTTAGAGAAATGAGACAAATATCTGTATTTAGGGACAAGATAACAACTGAGATGTATTTGAAAAGCATAATTAAAAACAAGGTACAGAAGCAATTTAGGGTGAGGCACAGGGAAGGAGCTACTACTAGTGTTATGAATGAAAGTAAAAGCACACGGAAGAACTGAAAGCACGGGGTTTCTTTGTGGAAGAGCCTCATGAGGCCTACTTTGGAAATTCCATCCCTTGCAGTGCAGAAAACAAAGCTCAGCTGGTAGTATAAAGTGCCTCTAGAGAGCTTTTGAGAGAGGGTAAAGTGATGGTTTGGACATGAGTAAGTTCTTAAGTTGTTTTTCTTCTCTGAAGCAAATGTTTAGGGGCAACATCAGAAGTCCTGCTGAAGACGATGCAAAGTAACCCAGTTAACTATCCTGAAAGCAGTCTGCTCATTTCCACAATCTGTTATGGTCTTGCTTGTATGTGTGCTCAAATGAGTGAAAATGAAGTCCAGCTGGGCACTAACTTAGGGCCTGCAGAGTTTGCTGTAGTTTTAAAATTATATCCTTAAATAAATGTTTCCCGTGTATGACAAATAGGAGACTAGAGCACAAATGAAATGACTTGCTGTAAAATATTGGTCGAGTCAGTGGCACATTGTGTTAAAAATAATCCTGCTGAACTT
The DNA here is from genome assembly GCF_011077185.1 of Oxyura jamaicensis. Classification (NCBI taxonomy): domain Eukaryota; kingdom Metazoa; phylum Chordata; class Aves; order Anseriformes; family Anatidae; genus Oxyura; species Oxyura jamaicensis. Next base: position 3,017,219 of record NC_048909.1, on the reverse strand, counting down.
TATGTACAGCGCCAGCTTCAAAGGGACTTACTTTTTCACAGCATCCACAGTTCTGACCTCCTAGTCTGACCAGGCAATACGGTGTAACGCTACTTACAGCTCTCCATCCTTCGCTGCGAGAATTTTCAGCCCTTCAGAGCACATGGGATTGTCTAGGGTGAAATGAATTTGATTAGCCTTGAACTTTCTTTCTTGCTTCTGGGACCCTGGTTCTAGTCCTAAGATTCAAATTGTTACCCGCATTGGTTTAAAAACAGGCCACAGCACTCATATATCAGTTGTGCCCTAATCACTTGTCCTTTGTCCATCCTGATCTGCATGTCTTGATCTAGCTGGAAATGCTGTTTTGTGCCTGAGAAGCCTTTGCTTTTCAAAATGCTGTATTCTTGGAGAGAGAGAGGACTTTTTCATTTCATAAGGCATTTATTTCCTTGAAACACTTCTGGCAAGGGCTGTATGATCCTGGGAAATGGCTATTGCCCTCTTACTGTGTCACTGCAGGGATTCGTTCTGAGGTGGTAAGTGTTCAAGTAGTACAGCTATGAGAAGACAAACATGCTGGAGAGAGAACTTAATAAAAGTAGCTGCAAATGTAGTTTGTCAGGTAACAGATGTCAACATCAGCCTGTGGCATTGTAGTTACCCCAGCAGGAGCTCAAGGTCCCTCTTCCTTTGGAAAGGGAGGGAGGGTAGGGGGAAGAAAACACGCAACCCAGGATATATGCAACCCCGGCTGAAAGCAGAGTTCAGAGAAATTATTTAAACTACAGTGAGTTTAGCTGGCAAATGGTAAAAGAAATAAGAAAAAGCTGCTCTGTCTTTCTATTTTTATCACTGCTACCAGATGTGAATTTTCCACGAACACTTTCAGTGAATCTTTTTTTTTCAGCTAATTTGCTGTGATGTTAGTGTTTGTACTTGGTCAACCTCTTGATGTTTTTACTGCAGTAAATATAAGTACATTTTAAAACTGCATTACATTATATTAATGTTTGTTTCATCTGATCTACATCTTTTTCTCCTGATCAGTTTTTTCATCCTTTATTTTTGAGTTTTCCTCATGTCATGTTTCACTGTTGGAACAGCTGCTGCTCTGTTCCAAATATTTATCCCAATCTGGAATGAAAACAAATTAAACTTTAAGACTAATGAATAAAAATGGTTGTTTTCAGTAAATTCCAGTTGCTTGTGATAAGACTCATTACGACCTTCTTAAATTGGGCTGCATATTCTTAACTCCTACTAGTATTGTGATGTGAAGCGTAACCTGAAAGATGGACTGACTCAGTGCAGTTTCTTCTTTTTTCATGGTACAAATAAAGATTCCAACTTGAATATTGTATGATTTTATGTCCCAACAAAGAGCATCTTTCATTCCTTTAATGAAGCTTGTATGAGCATTGAAGTTTCATCTCAAGTGCCACCTGTTAAACTGGCATGGGTAATTGTTGTAATGAAAGTACATGCTCAGGTTGTGACTGATTCTCTGCTTTCAAAACATGAGTAGGACTGGGATAAAATGGGCTTTTTGGAAGCAGTAGACTGGAACACAGAGGTGGAGCTTCTGCTGTGCAGGCTTTCTTGGTGCAGACCACAGCAATCCTCTTCTAACCGCAACAACAAAACCAGCCTCTCCCCTCATTTCAGGAGCCACCTTTCCGGACTCTTACATCCTTTGCCTTAGAGCAGTTTAAAAGCAGTCGAGGAGCGGCAGCGCTGGTTGGGAGCCGCAGGTTCAGCACCGCGCTGCCGAACAGCTCCGGCGGCTCTCGGCTGCCCCGGGGGTGCGCGGCGCTGCCCGGGGGGTGCCGGGGAGACCCCACGGGGTGCCCGGGGGCACTGGGCCCGACCCGGCCCGGCCCCAGCTTCTCCCCTGCCGAGCTGTAGCTGCTTCACACCGAGAGCAGGCGCCTAAACATCCGGGCTCGATGATTTTGCAGTCTTGTGCAATTTGTGAGAAAGGGGGACAGGTGGGAAGAAGGGCGTTCTTTAGGTTACGATGCTTTCTTTAAAGGAAGATGATGATTTATAAAGTATAGTAGTATTATAATATTATATATTATAATGTATTACATAGGTAAAGCATGATGGCATGTAGAGCTTGGTTTCTATGGAACCCAAGTCCAGCTACCCACAGTTCTTTGAAACAGCTGATGCAGACTTCACTGTGAGGGTGGCAGAGCACTGGGACAGGCTGCCCAGAGAGGCTGTGGAATCTCCTCTGGATGTATTCAGAACCTGCCAGGATGCCATCCTGCGCAATGTGCTCTAGGTGATCCTGCTCAGCAGGGGGGCTGGACTAGATGATCTTCAGAGGTCCCTTCCAGCCTCAGCCATTCTCTGTTTTACAGTTGTGGAGTAATTTGAGGCTGATCCTAAATCAACATTCACTCACAAATTTCAAATTGGCCCTCAAGAAGTTTTAAATAACTCATTGAAAAAGATACTGGCCCTTTGGCAAAACCCCTCATTAGGCTCTGGGGAGACCTCGTTGTGGCCTTTCAGTTCTTAAAAGGGTCCTATAAAAAGGATGGAGAAGGACTCTTTACTCACGTGGACAATGATAGGACAAGGGGGAATGGACTTAAAACAAAAGCTAATAGATCTAGATTAGACATTAGGAGGAAATTCTTCACTAAGGGTAATGAGGTACTGGAACAGGTTTCCAAGAGAAGCTGTGGATGCCCCATCCCTGGAAGTGTTCAAGGCTGGATGAGGCTTTGGCCAACCTGATCTAGTGGGTCACATCCCTATATATGGCAGAGGGGTTGGAGTTAGATGATCTTTAAGGTCCCTTCCACCCTAAGCCATTCTATGATTAATGCTATGGATATTCTTTGTATCCCCTTTACATCTATGAATATTCTTTGCATCTGTGAGTTCATCTCTTTTTTTGAAGGTCTTGCTTCAAATAGTTAAAAATAAAGGATCTCTACAGAAGAGATATGTAAAAGCATTTTCGTTGGAGGTGGAGGGACTTCGGCTTGATCTTAAGATAAATCTTTGCAGCTTCCCACTGCTTGGTGGCATTGGATAAAGTGTGACCAGTGGCATAGAAACAGCCATGTCTGAGGCTGGAGGAAGTGATGTTTCTGGTTAAGCAAGGTATGTCTCAACAGTCAGCTAGAATTTGTCTCAATTCCGCTGTTAATTATGGTAATTATGCATCAACTTTTTTCATGTTCTTTGTAAATTTAAGGGCCTGGTACTACAGATAAGACTGTATATTGTTACATGTTGTTGGGGTTCATCAGACGCAGATGCAGTTCCGGTGCTTAATTTTGACTTTGGTGAAAAATTCCTGCTCTCTTCCATGTATCACCGTTTTAATCCATCAACTTTCTGCAGCACTGCAGTTCCAACTTCTGTGTTCTGGCTTCATGTGTGTGGCCTCTTCTGTATTAGAACCCTTTGTTTAAGTTGTTACTTAATTTTAGGTATTATCCACGTCCCTATTTTGTACGGGGATTGTGGGTTTTGGCTTATTTTTCATTAAATGTGCTATTTTCTCTTTGTTCTCTTTAGCAGAAAATGGGAAATACTTGCTGTGAAAATGAATCTTGATTTAAGTCTAAACTTTCCCTTGCATTCCAGGACATGCTTTTCCAAAACTGAGGTTTTGGTTCATTTTCATTAATGTTAATCCCCAACACATGCCACTTCCTTCATAAAAAGTATAATAAAACATCCTAATAGGGTTGTTTTCTTCATTTGTTGGGGAAAGAAACTCAAAATGACTGCTAGTTATAACTAGCATCCTACTGAAGACAGATGCTATATGTCCAATGACTGTTCCCTGTTACTGCAGCATCTGTAAACTGCACAACTCTTAATTTTATGGATAGGCTCATGAAGTACACCTCCTAAACTGTATATATACAGTATATATACATATATATACAGCAATAACCTGTAACCGTGTGGAGGTTTGCCTTTTTTTTTTTTTTTTTTTTTTTCTCTGAGACGTGTTTTCCTTTGGCCTCCTAAATGTTAGGAAGCTATAAATGGAAGAGATTGTTACCTCTTTCTCTGCTTATGTTTTGAAATATACTTATGGTTGTATTCTTTGCGGAGACTTCTTTTGTATTTAGAGCCCTGGAGATCCCCACTTAGTCAAATGGTAAGGTTTTCCAGAACTGGTATTTAATTTAAGCACAGAGCATAGAGTAAGCAACTCAGTGCTGAGACTAAAGTGTATTGTAATGAAGCAGAGGGAAAGCTCAAGCACTGGTAGAATTTTGAGGTGGTAAACCAAAGCATTGCTGGGTGACTCCTGCACCTGCCGCTAGTGGTATTCAAGACTACTGTTTAAAGGAAAATACGTTTTTGAATATGCTTGTGTGACTCAGTCACACGGGGATTTTTCCTTAAACTTCTGAATCCAAATTGCAGGGCTACGTCTCCTTTCTGCACTTGTATTGATAGTGCTTCTATGCACTGACAACAGAGAATGCAGCCTGGCTGTGAGGGCCTGCCTGACCCAGCTCTCACCAGCAACCATCTTTCATTTGACATATTCCTGTGTTTCTGGTCTATGGTTCTTGGCTCTCCAGGTGTGTTGCAAGCCAAATAATGGTTCCAGTGCTAACGTAGTCCAGCTGTAGGAGGGAAGCTTTAATTAAAAGGCCTGGAGCAAAAGTTCTTTGCTCCTGCAGGCTGGCAAGTGGAAAGGGAAATTCACTTTATTTTCAGTTCCATGTGGTTTTAGAATCTTGTTTTTCATGTGTGGAGTTATGTCCAGGACACTGGCGTGGGGATTTGGTGCCAGGTAAGAAAACTTTTGTCTGTTGGGCTGGATGCTGAGGAAGCTATGTGTTGCATTTGGCAGCAGCAGCAAATAGTGTACTTGAGACAAAGAAAAGGCTGACCAAACATCATCTGGTGTAAATTTCTAAAATCATTGGTGTTAAGCACAAGATGAACTTTAGGCAAATTTACAATATGTGAGTTGTCATTGTTTGAGCTAGAACTACTTGAACACTGAGCAAATGTTAATGTGTTAGTCCTGTTCCATCTTTTGGCAAGCAAGTATTATTTACTGCCTTCATTTCACTGACTGGAAAATTGAAATTTCAAGGGCTTCAACCTCAGTAATCTTGATATAAACTGGAACTAACTCTGGCTTTGTGGTGTTATTCCTCACTGATGCTGATGTAAGTGAAATTTGAAAGCAGCTTTTCCTCTTAGCCAGAGAAAACTGGGACAGCTTACACAAGCAGATGAACCTTCAAGAAACAATGGTGCGGTACCTGTTGACGTTGGCAAATCTGCTCAAGTTTCATTTAGAAATAGTCTTATTAATTGTTGCTGAGCTCATTCTGCTGATGCAATCCCTGCTTGTGTGATTACTCTTTGCAGGCTTAAAAAGTTTGCAGGCCTACAAAAGGATGTGTCAGCAAATAAAAAGTTAGGTCTGAGGAAAGAGGTTTAAAACTACATCTGAAGCCTACTGGAATTTGCATTAGATTCTTTTTTAGTTGCATCAGCTGGGGCTCTATTGTGACTGCTTGACACTTACCATTTACTAATGCTGAATGGAATGCAAATTGAGAGAGATTTTAATAGAGATGTCAGCTATTCAAAGGACAGCATTTGAGAAATGCTGGCAAGTATTTTTACAACAATTATTTTACATGAAGCTTTTAATGTAGACAAATCCCAGGGTGCTTTACGTTAATCTTTTTGAGGGAGGGAGAAGGAGTTGTGATTTGTTCTTGCCTTTAATCAGTCGAAACCTTGTGATGTTCTGTCTGTCATGATAAAAGTCCACTTATACGGAGTGCCAGGAGAAAGAGCTCATCTTATATGTGTAGGGTATTATGGAGCTATCACTTATTTCGTAATGCAGCTAGTTAGTTTCTGTTGGGATCATTTGCCTCTGACACTGATTAATATATTCTGCTTGTGTTTAGAATTGACGGTGGATAAGGGGATATGTCAATTTCTTTCAGAAGGTGTTATCTGAAATGACATCTAAGCTACAACACGTACTGTCCTGCTTAAATACAGAATACTTCAAATGCTAAAAACAATTTAATAAACAGTTAATTGGAAATGTTCATAAAAATAAAAAAGGAAACAAAACATAATCCACCACCTCCTGGTATTCAAATGTCACTTCTAATGAGAAACATACTTAGGAACCTCATAAGACTATGCTGTTTGAGAGCAATAAAATAGCAATATTTTCTATATATAGCTGTGATTTAACCTGTAAAATCAGCTATTAATGTAGAGGGAACACCGATCTCAGATGAATAAAGTGTTGCTGAGTGCCTCTCTGAATGCAGGTTCAGGGACCTGAAGAAGTTTTGGAGCTTAACTTTCTGCTTTAAATAGAGAAAAATGGTCCTTAAAAACTCTGTAAGCTCTGGCTGTAGCTGCTTTGGAAGAATGTCTAGCAGCATCATGCGGATGGGGACCTCAGTGAAGAAAGTGACAAGGATCAGACAAAAGCTGTCACGAGAGGGGGAACAGTCATGTAAAGCTTCTTAGCTGTTTTCTCAAACCTGTTCTGTTGTCACCTGTGGTTCTTCTGGAGGATACTTGATGTCCTTTTTACCATACTTAGCATAGCTAAGTCAAAGGGATTTAATAGTAGAAGACGACTTCTTCCTGCAGAAGAATGAAAAAAAAAAAGTGTGAAATCAGTGTTTTGAAGAAAAAGCTCAGATGATGTAAATCGATATTTCATTAGTATCAGCAGGAAGCTGACTGCTTCTCTACCTCTCCTGTTGTGGAAGAAAGGGTAACGCACTGATGCACAGGGTTTTCTGAGCACTTTAACTGATACTTGTCAACAAAGCTTCATTGTCTAAGGTGCTGTTTATCCAACATGCTCTAAGGCATCAAATCTGCCAGTTCCAGCTAGACGTAATAATTTTAAGTAACAGCAACAATTCCCTATGTGCTGACCTTTCATCCGTTCTCAGTGATAACTAAAGCTTTTCCAGTAGAGGATTGCTAGCTCAGCATCTTCTGTGTCTTGCCAATTGAACATGTAATGCTTCAGTCTCAATTTTAAGATAAAATATTTGGTTTAAATCATGATCCCGGTGTTTTACAATGGAAGGATTTATTTAGTAGTAGTTCGTGTATCTACAGCCACGCGTTGCTTACATTTGATGCTTGAACAATCCCTACTCTCCCAGTGCGTTCAGATCCAGTTGTGTTAAATCAGTGGAAAATCAGCTTAAATGGCATGATGCTGTAAGATTAGCTGAGATGTGAGTCTGTCTTATGTTTTCATTAAGAATATGATCTAATGTGAGCAGTTGGAGAGCTGGTATAACAAAGTACTACAAAACTGTTGCTTTCATTAATTCTTCTTATAGCACCTCATCCAGTTTTAGATTGGAATGTGTGCTGAGGGTATAGATGAGGCCCCTGTCCATGATCTAATGAAGCTGATGAGCCAGTTCTGCTGGCCTTGAAACAAACAAACAAAAAAAAAAGGATGACATGAGAGAATGCTTTGACTATTGCCCCACTTGAAAATATACACAGTCAAGATACCAGAAGAGATATTATTGAGCTGTATCCTCTATTGGCAGAGATGGAAGGTCAAGCAAATTTTCTGTCATTAGCATCTGATCCTATAAATATTTAAATGTCAGCTTCTCAGGGAGGAATGCAGTGCTACTTTCTGAAATGGCATTCTACCAGAAAGACACTATTTAATTTTTTCCTAACAGTGTGCTGCAAACCAATCTTCTTATGGTGCACTGATTAAATTGACTTTTCTGGAAGAAAAATAAAAGTTCAAGTTCTACATTTCCCAAAGATCAAGTTTGCATAACAGCATTTTTTAAAAATATTCCTAACTAAATTACTATTGTTTGAAATGTATAGTTACTGCTAAAAAAAAAAAAAAAAGTATCTGAAAATGCCACCAGCTTTTTAGCTATGGATTTTTCACTACACAGACCGTGTTTTCTGACAAACTCAGCTCCTGACTTGGTGCAGAGCTGTTGTAATGACCACAAGGCCTTCTCCCCATGCATGGTAAATTGGCTCTCCCCACCTGAGTAGATGGGCACAAGATATTTGTATAACTCAAAATAATGTTTTAATACTTATTTGAAAATGTATTTTTAAACTATAAAACTACAGATTCTGAAAGAAAAAACTTACAAGATAATGGAACTAAGTCTTTGAGAAAACTATGGTATTTTGATTTAACTTTTTCTGTTCATTTTGGCCACTGGACTAAAAAGTTTATCCTCCAGAAAGCTTTAGTGTAGAAGATTTCTTCATTTTCTTCCTGCTTTTTCTCACTCTGAACAGTTCAGAGGATCATATTAAAAGTTTACTAAAGTCCATTTCTCAGGAAATTGCTTGGTATTTGGTTTGTTCAGCTTCAGCACAGAATTGCCAAAGATCTGATTTTTTTATTTTTTTTTATTTTATTTTTTTTCTAGAAACACAGGGGATACATTTGTTCCGAAATAGCATCACAATAGAAGTTGTCTCTGACAACTCTTTTCACATGGTGAAAAGACTTTTTTCTCCTTTCCTTGTGGCTCTGTTTGGTCTGGAAGAACAAAATTGCTTTTTGTTTTGCTGACTTTAGGGATTTTCTTGGATGTTGTCAGGCCATGCTTACTCAGAAAGAGGAAGAAATCCTCAGTAACCCTCCTTTACTCATTTCAGATGGACAATAGCTTCTGTGTGTCAGGAATTCCAGCTGAGGAGGACTGGCTGCATTACTGACCTTCATACACTTTTGTAATTTCATGAATTGCTGCCTATACAGTACTGAAGCAACAGGGCTTTTCTTATTCCATTGTTTGAATTTGGGAATGGAGGACTTAAAGGCTTTTCTTCCCTCTGCAGAAAAGCTTTCAACCAATCTGACTTTGTGACTTGAGTGATACCAGTGATAAAAAACAGGTCAGGCTTTCGCTTCTTATATAAGAAACCAACACCACCCCAAATACAGGCATGCTAAGGGAAGTGGTGAATGAATTTATGTCACTGAGGGCTCAACCATAGTGGAGGCTAGGAATTTATTTATGGTCAGAATGTTAAAACTTTCAGACATCCAAATAATCATGAATCATGGAATACCCAGAGTTAGAAGGGATCTACAAGGATCATCGAGTCCAACCCCTGGCTCCACACAGAACCACATAAAATCAGATGCTATGTTGTGGAGCCTTGTCCAAATGCTCCTTGAGCTCCGGCAGGCTCGGCACTATGACCTGCTCCAGTGCCTGACCACCTCTGGGTGCAGAACCTTTCCCTAACACCCTCCCTGACCCTCCCCTGTCCCAGCTCCATGCCATTCCCTCGGGTCCTGTCACTGTCCCCAGAGAGCAGAGCTCAGCACCTGCCCCTCTGCTCCCCTCGTGGGGGAGCTGCAGGCCGCCATGAGGCCTCCCCTCAGCCTCCTCTTCTCTGGGCTAAACAAACCAAGGGACCTCAGTGTGGTGGTTTTACCGTGCCAGGCAGTTGAACACCACGACTGCTCTCTCACTCCCCCTCCTCAGATGAGGAGAGGAAGAAGTAAAGGAAAGAACAACTCACGGGTTGAGATAAGGATGATTTAATTAAAGAGAAAATATATATACATATATTATTAAGGAAATATTATTATTAATTAAACAATTCAACTAAAGGGAAAAAAGGGAAAGGGGAAGAGGGAGGGGGAAAGGGAATAACTAAACAAAACAAGTAAAGGCTGTGTGGAAGTGCAGAGGAAATAAATTACTCTCTACTTCCCACAAATGAGCGATGCTTGACCGTGTCCTTGAAGCAGGGCCTCAACGCACGTAGCCAGTGTTCGGGAAGAGGACAGACATCTTCACAACGAGAGCCCACCCCTCCCCTCTTCTTCCTTTTTCCACCTTTTATTGATGAGTGTGACATCATATGGTATGGAATATCCCTTTGGTTGGTTTAGGTCAGCTGCCCTGCTGATGTTTCTTTCTCACTTTTTGCCCACCCCCTAGGAGGGTCAGAGAGAGTCCTGATGCTGTGCCAGCACTGCTCAGCAGCAGACACAACACTGGTGTGATACCACTGCTGTTCTAGCTACAAGTGCAGAGCGCAGCACTGTATGGGCTGCTGCAGGGAAAGGTAACATCCCAGCCAGACCCAGTACACTCAGCTGCTTCTCTTAGGTCTTCCCCTCCAGACCCTTCACCGTCTTTGTAGCCCTCCTTTGGATGCTTTCTAATAGTTTGATGTCGTTTTTATATTGTGGCAACCAAAGCTGCACACAGTGCTCGAGGTGATGCCGCAGCAGGCCGAGCAGAGTGGGACAATCCCTTCCCTCGGCCGGCCAGCAGCACCATGCCTGAGGCACCCCATGGCTGGCCCGGTTGGCTGCCGGCACCTGCTGCTGCCCTGGGCTCAACTTGCCATCTGCCAGAGCCCTCAGCTCCCCTCTGGTCTGTCAAGATCTCTCTGCAAGGCCTCTACACCCTTTAGGAAGAGCCCTTATTAACTATCACCTGCAAACTTAGTATGCATCTGCATCATGCATCCAGATCATTCATAAACACACTGAGGAGAACTGGCCTCAAAGTGAAGCCCTGGGGAACCCCACTAGTGACTGTTTGCAAGCCTGTTGTAAACATTAAAATGTAAACATTTACTATAACCTTTTGATCCTGATGTAACCCTATTCACCATAAACTCCTTAATGAAGGAAGGGAAGGGAGAATGGGAACTTTTAAACTTAAAAATCCAGAATGTAAGTAGTGGTAGAGCTGTCTTAGATGACTTCTGTATTAACTACAAAGTCCTTGAGGAGTGGGGAAAATCTGCTCTAGAGGTCATGTAGCATGTGAGAAAAAGGAAAAATGTTTTAAAACAAAACAAAATAAAAAAAAAAATCCTTCAAACAATCTTTAAGGAAAGAAGAAAAAATGACAAATTAGGAGATTAAAACATGGTAACTATGCAGCAAAGATGCAATGAAGACTATGTACGTGACCTGAAATATGAACCAAGAATTAACATTGATGAGTAGTCCCAAATAGTTGCTCATAGGCATCATAGGTGCTTGTTACTTGGAAGAAAGTCCAAGTGCTTTGTAGCTGCAGAGGAGGAGTCGCAAAGACTATCAATACAGCATGCTTGTTAAAATACTGATTCCCATTTAAGCTGGGGAAATCTCCTTAGTGCTGACTTATGACATGCCTGTGACTTGCCAATACAGTTGGTAATCTGCAGATGCACAAATAACAGTGATAAAAATATCCTAAGTGCTAGAGAGCATCCCACCACTCTTTGCAGCATCAGATGTGTGACTGGTGCTTTCCATTCTCTTTGTTTGCGGACTGGGATGCAGAAGAAAAGGGCAAAGCACTTGCAAGATAGTTGTTGATTTGGGGTTTAGATGCCTATTTTAAGATGAGTTCACAAATTTGGTTATTTCTTTTGAAGATTCTAAGCCAAGTAATTAGCCTGAAACTACTTCAGGCAGTGGGAGCTGAAGGGATACAATTCAGACCTCCCGCTTCCTGCACCCCACGCCGTTAGGGCTGTGTGGTACCATTATATACTGTGCTGCTTAAAATTCTTCACAGGCTTTTCATGTTCCTTCAAGAAATACCAGTTTGTCTCCAGCACTGCTCTCCCCTGGGGCCTCCGAGTGATGGAAGTGTCATATTTAGCGAGAAGTCTAGTGTTTATTTCTGCTGTTATTCAGCTAGTTTCCTTTCAGTCTTTCACTTGTTTTCTTAACTGCTTTCCAACTGCTCCACTTAATTAGGAGGATTAATACTTCTCTGTGAGAGAGCCTTCCTTTCCTTTTAATTGTGCACAATTAAAAATATACTGTCAATAGAAAGGGCAGTCCTTATTGCTTAGACTATGGGATTAGGAATTTGAAACATAAGCTATTGTGTGACAAGTAACTTGGTCCCTTTGTTCCTTGTCTATAAATTCTGGATAGTTATTCTCCTTTCCACCCCCTTCTTTGCCTACCTTGTCTGCTTAGGCTTTGAGCTCCTGGGAAGATGTGGTCACTTCCAAAATGTTTACGGAATCTTGAGGGGGAGCTGTCATTTAATCAGTCCCAGCTACTCCTTCTGCGGGAAACACTAAATACCACTATTTCCCTGTTTTCTGTCTCTCTTCTGCTTTGCATTTAAAAAACCACTACTTTTTGTTTGTTTTGTTTTCCTACCTGTTGTCCCTGACAGCTGTCAAGCACTTTCAGCATGCCATAAGCCACTTCTCCAAACTGGTTTTCTTCAACTTTGATGCTTTCATCTGTTGGCACCTTTCCTTTTTTTTTCCTCAGTGTTTTTATTCTAGGAAAACTGCTTTCCCAGATGTCATTGATTTATTTATTTTTCTTCATATTTTGGGACAACTTTTATCATATCTATTACAAACTCCAGTCATGGCAGGGTTTTTGAGGTGATACATGCTTTTTTGTTTTTCACATCAGCCTGCAACACTTTCTATTGAGTAAGTATCCAAAACATTCAGGCCGTATTCTGAACCTTTTTTTTTTTTTTTTTTTTTGCAAGTACCTTTACCAAAATAGTTATGATTGCCTTAGCAATCCTTAATTCAAATATTCCTTATGTCTTCTACTCTGTTTGACTCAGCTGAAAGCTGTTCAGCTTTTTAATGGAAAAAGGCGTTGAGTACATTTGTGCATTTGAAGTACAAAATCTGCAGAGCCATTGTACTGAAAAGGTTATCCAATACTGTAAGTACTTCACACAGTATTTATGATTGGGAATTACACTGAAAATGCCATATGTATAAAGTAAAGAGAGTCTCAGGCAGTATGTTAAACTTCTTAGAAGAGCTGCGGAGGTCCATTTTTCCATTACAGCCCAGACGTGACGGGAACAGATTATACAAGGGCTCTAATTACCTTTCCTAAGCTTCAGAAAGACCTGTGAGCAGCCCTGTGGCAATGAACTTTCTCTTTCTTGGGCTCAATGGGTCATTGTGCTGTTTCCCTCCAGCTGCTTGTCATTCTGGAGAAGTGCTGACTGGAAGGCGGCGGGCTCGCATTTGATAACTGACACTTATTGCTTGAGACAGACAAGGGTTTAAATTCTCTCTCCCTTGGGAAAGGTGATGTTTGTGAAAAAACGCAGGCCAAGCTCCTGTCCGTCACTGAAAGATGAGCTAATCTTTTCCCTTGACATCGTGTGAAGCTGCACGCCGTGGCACAACACCCCCGTCCTCTCACCACCCAAAGTCAGAGGAGAACAACTGCAAAGATTGCTTTGGCAACCGTCCTCCCATCGTTTGCACTAATTTGCTCTGGTTCTTAGAGTGCTATGGGCTAGCTTCTGAAGCTGTGCTCTGTTTCACTGTTACCTCATGATATTGAGCTAATGGGATTCATACCCTAGGACAAGCTGGGGGGTGAGGGAATGTCCTTCACTAAACCCTCAGCTGCTGGAAGGGAATTGAAATCAGTGCTTAGCTTCTGTGTACTGCTCGCTGTCCCCTGGTTTCCATAGCTCTGAAGCAAACTAAATAATTGCATGAAGGTTTAAAAAAAATGAATTATGCTGTTTGATTAGTTATGTTTTGCCTGTTGCTTTGGGGCAAGGTTACTGGCCTTTGATCTAAAACCTGTTTTTTAGTCATTGCTGTACTATGCATATCAATGTACTGTGATACAGGATAGCAGGGTTGGGTGTTCTATTTCACTTGGCACTTCACATTTGATTGCATTTCAGTGGTGCAGGTAAAACTGGGCATTGTCTGAAGTCTATAATGAGGTGGTTGGGAGGTAAATTCTTGTGATTTTGGAATAAGAAATAAGGCATGTAAAAACTGCTTGGTGTGGACTGCTAACAAATGTGCCAAACTTAATTTTCCACTGAAATTCTTATTTTTTTCAGCTTTCTGCTTAAAGTTTCAAGCCTTCAGAGGAAAGCAGGCACCTCATTTTTATGGAAAATTGTGAATATTTTGTACCCTGAAGTTGGAGGTTGCAGTTCTCAAACTGTTTCTGCTAAATAGTCAAAACATAAGTACTCAAATTCTTATTTCTGTGCCTTCTTAATGAGAAGTACTTACCTTGTGTATTCACATCCCAGGACACAATCTGTGCATAACCTCTCACGCTGACTCAGAAGTTTAGGTTAATTTCAAATTAATGATTCCCCAGTAAAATTTCTCTAATAGGAAAGCTCATGAAAAAAATAGTTCTTGGCTCCACGCACTGTCACCTGGCTAAACTTAGAAACACTTTGAGGTGGGAAGTGGGGAATTTCAAACTGAATTTCTTAGTAAAGAAATTGAATGCAGTGCTGTTCTCAAGGACTTCCTTCTACTGATGAAAATAAGATGGCCCGTGAGTAAACTTTTTGTTAGAACAAAATTAGGCATAAGGACTGTATGGTTTCTGGTGAAGTGGCACTGCAGCGGAGCAGAGACATCACAGCATGTTTCCTGGTGGGAGAATTTTAGAAATCTATTTTAGTTCCCACTGGGAAAGAAGGGCTCAGGAGAAAATGTAATCCATGTGGGTCTCATACTAAGAGTTGATTCTATAGAATGGGAGAACTGGCTTTTTTTTTTTTTTTTTTTTTTTTATTTTGTATTTTACACCAAAATTTTGGAGCTAGAATGCTTTTTCAGGCCAAAGTTTACAGACATATTTTCTTCTAAAATATGGGACAAAGCTTGAGAAACTCCTAATCTCCAGTTAGAAATAATCATGTATTTATGTGACACTCTTCACTGTAGCTTTCAAAAGAGGTCAACATCATGATCCACACTTTACATAGAAGATGCTGAAACACCCAAAAGCTCTGTCATTTGTCCATTTTTCCTTACCAGGTTGGCAGAAATCTGGGTCTTGTAGGGTAGAGGGAGCTTCCACTCCTAGATGGAGATGTAAAGCATAATGATAAGGATTAGAACATCTGACTTCTCAAGACTGACTGTGACCACAGCCACGAATGACTGAAGTTGCAGGTGCTTTCATATTGAAAATATCTCATAACATGCTCATTCCAGAGCTGCAGAAAATATATCCATTCTCATTATATCAACAGCCAATGTTTAACCCTGCTGGACTCTCTTTAAATTGCATGTGATTGATTTGTTGATAATCTTGGGGTTTACACTGCAAAATGGACTTCAGAATAGCTTTTAGTGGAATTTGACAGCCTCTTTTTCAAATTGGAGTGACTGAGGCTAAGAAGAATAAAGGCTTTTTATGCAGCACATATATTAGGCCAACTTGGAGATCTAATTACAAAGCAAAGGAAACAGCTTTTGCTGTTCCCGGAGTACAAATGTCTTCTTTCCAATTGCCACATGTTCAAGCTGACATCAATTCCTGTAAAAATGCAGTGATGTGTAGTGAAAGGGGAGGTGTCTGCTGCTTAAATTCTGCATTGCTTCAGGGAAGCAGCAGAGCGAGGTTTTGCATGAGTCCAGGAGAACCGTGAGGGTCCCGAGCTGTTAACAGGACAGAGCTGCATCAAAGGCAGGGCTGGGCGCAGCCCACGGCTGCCAGCCCTGGTGGCCTGGCCCCATCTCCCCGCGGGGAGCTGAAAGCATGGGAAGAAATCAGGAGGGAGCTGTGAGAAGGGTATGGAGAAAGAAACTGGGCTGGAAGTAGAAGAAAAGAAGGCAGCACTTTAATGGGGAGCAGCATGGATTAAATGGATGGGTTGTCTGACCAACTGTTTGCCTGTTTATTCTTGGCCCATTCTTAGATACGTAGTTGAATCAGAGTTTATTTCAGTATTTCTCATTTCCTTCTGTAATTAAAACATTCCTTAATAAACTCATGTTACTGCAAATGAAATGTTTTGTGTGCTTGGCATTTGGGGTCTAAGTAAAGAAAAGCAGAAAGTTGTAAAGACGGTGTTACTGCCTTTTCTATTTAATTGACTGGATGCCCTAGCCTATACGGCTGTCCTGCATCCAAGAGGGTGCTCCTGTTATCTGTCCTTAGCTTATTGAAGGGGAAGAGCACAGTTTCTTCATGCTAGAAAGTGGAAGACTTCCAAGTGGTGGGTCTGTTGAGCATCCGAGTGTAGAGGGCTGGTTACGGTGACCACCTTAACCACAGGGAGATACGTGTTTGGAACCTGGGGAGAAGGGTGTTAAATCCTCATCGCTTACCTACTGTGTTTGCTTTCTTCCAAGCATGCTGCATACAGTGTAAAAGGGAGCAAAGCACTGCTGTGTTCGTGGAGGTATGTGTTTTAGATGTCTTAGAGGGAGCAAGAAGCTCAGAGTAAAGTTCAGTTGTTACTATCACAATATCTGACAGAATTTATCAGGGATGAAAACAGTGGGGTCTGAACAGTTGCAAAGCCTAAGCACAGAAAGGTGTGTGTAGTTTCTTGAACAAATTCCCAGCACACTGTAGCAGGATTTTATTCATTTCTTTTAAATTCTACTTGATGGCGAAAATGTCTAATAGAGCCCTTAGGCCTCTGTTAGTTTTCAATTTCACAGAAATAGGATCTGAAAAATAAGGAATTGAACCAGGGTAGAAATAGAACTCTGTTTGGGGGAACTTAGCTCTCGAATGCTAGGAAAGATAACACATTTTTATCTTTGAAGAGGCTGACAGAGTGATTTCCCTGCATGCAGCCCTTCTCGGGACAGAGCTGGCCGCCGGTCAGAAAGCAGGCGAGCGGTTAGCTTCCTCCCTGCCAGCCTGAGATGGAGGGGCACCCGGGGCAGTGGCTTATCCAGGCCTCTTCACAGCTACAACCGCAACGTAAACAGTCAGCCCCTGAAAGAAAATGTTATCTTGCCTGGAATTTGACTCCTCCATTTTTTCATCTTTCCAAGCCCTTAGAACAGACCTTACACCAACCCCCTGCTATACGCTTTTGCCACAGCAGCCTAGGGAAATCTGTCTCACTGTTACTCCCTCTGTCTTGCCGCCCTCTCAAATGCTTCTCCTGTCTTCCCCTGCCCTCTGCCTCCCAGGCTCCTCGGGGCAGCCCTGGGAAGACCAGTTAGGGGAGGCTGGCAAAGCAACCCCTACAAAGGGCGCTCTGCGCAACCCCCTCCAACGCCCCATCGCAGAGCACAGCGCAGTGCCCGCAGGGCAGGAATTGCTGCGGCTGCTCTGCAGAGCCCTGCCAAGGTCACCTCCTAACTAGGGCCATTTCTTCTTTCCTTTCTCTGTTTCTAGCATTTCCTTCTGTTGCCATTATCCAACACCACCTCTTCCACCTCCTGTACCACACCCCATAAAATGAATTCGTGTGCAGTCCGCAATCATTCGTCCTCCTCTGGGCAATACAATTCCCCTAGGTTCTCTGGAAATGTGCAACAGGGCTTTGCTGCCTCTGAAACACCTTTCTATTCTTTCCTCCTTCCTCTCTATCCTCTGAGAGCCTGTTTAAAAGACATACCTGTCTTCCATCTGTTAGAATTAAGTGTAAGGCACAGTTTGGCTTGTACTTAATCTGGAATTCATTGAATCCTTCACTGGACCCTTCGTTTTTGAAAATTGCTTTTGTATTGAAAACAGACAAAGAAAAAAAGAGGCAGAGGAAGGGATCTGAGGGGATTCCAAGAAAGCAACATCTCCCTTTGGTAGCTGTAGGTCTCCATCAGGGTGTTAACAGCTCGTTGCAGAGGTACTAGGGTACGTAACTTCTTCCTAATCACCATCAATTAAACTCCAGATTTCAAAATAGTAGGTGTTATCTGTTTGCTTAGTTATTATAAAGTTTGATTATTCTAATGTTTCCGCTTTCCTGGCTGAAATAAGGCTCAGAGTTTGGTGTGCTGTTGTAACTCGTTTTTTTTTTTAGCTTAGAAAAGCCAGAGATGTGTAGGTGCAAGGCCAAAACTGAAACTGTGTTGTGATATGGCATTAGGCTGTTGGAAGGACGTGCAGCAAACAGCCTGGTTTAGTCTCAACTGTTATACAAAACCATCAGTTAAACACTATTCTTGCAAGTAAAATATCTTCATAATGTCTGGGCGACCCTGAGAGAGAGCAAGCCTTTTGAACAGTCAGATGGAAATTACAGAAACTGCGAGGGGGTGAAAAAAAGTGTTTCAGACTGAAATTTCTCACATGTCCTTATTTAAACATTTAGAAAGAACATTTAAAACAATCGTACAGTTTTAGCTAGGCCCCCATAGAGGAGAAACATGTTTTGTGATCATGGCAGTCAAACAAGTTAGTGGGACTTAACCACTTGTCAGGAAGCAACCTTCACCATCAGGAAGTGTTTTGAACGTGCCTATATTGTGTGTACACGTGTTATTTCCAAGCTGGAAGCAAAAATCTACACGAGTTTGTTGCTTAATCAGTTCTGAAGGGTGTAACTGAAGCGATGTTTTTGGGGCCAGCTAACAAACACCCATGTGGCAACTTCTATCTTTACCCAGATCAGGCATGTTCTGCCTAGTTTGGGAAGGAGCAACCTTGCTACGAGTTTTAAGGCTCTGTTTTGGGGCCAGTATTTGTAACTTGATCTAGTTTTTAACACCTCCATACAATCCCAATTAAAAAAGCGGTGCAAAAATGGGTAACTTAGAGCACGCTGCCTCATCCTCAGCTGGTGTTTACAACCAGGTGCAAGGGAATGTTCTGCTTCCCTCCAACAGTGCTGCCTTCCCCTAACCTGGCTCAACTGAGGGTGCGAAGCACAGAGCCAGGTTTTGTCTCTTCCAAAGCTACCGCAGCTGTGCCTCAGTGGCCTCCGCAGGGACCAGCGGCTGCAGGAGGGCGCCAGCTGTAGGAGGCCGTCGCGTCGGCTGTCTGTGTGTGGCTGATGGCATCCTGCAGCACTGGAGGTGCCCCCACGGAAAACCCTTCAGTGGGTGGGTTGGCAGAGATGCGTGTGTTACACATGATCTGTCAAAGCCTAGCCTATCATTAATTAATTTTTTTTTTTTAAGAAGTTGTCAAAAAAGCACTTTTTTCACCACTTGTGCTACTTCCAATAGCGTTAAGTTTGACTGAGTTGACTTTGCTGGCTCTGCTTTGGGCTTTATCTACACAGTGACTTGTACCCCTTTGTTAAACCTTTAAACAACCTCTGCTAAACTCCCCTGTGGCTGTGCCCACTGTGCAGTGATGTGCTGGTGAGGACCATGACCATGGATGGTTACAGTAAGGCTCTGTTGAGCTTTTTTGTTTTTTCTGTGCATACTTTGGCTTAAGTCACAGTGGATCTCTTAGAGAAGATTTTAATTTCCACTGAATAGGAAGCATTCTTTCGAGGTCTCTCACTGTGTTAAAATTGTTTTGCTTTTATATTTTGTTTCGCTTCTGCCGTTGACACTAAACAATATTTTGACTTCAAAGGACCAGTTGTTCCCATCTAACCCCTGCCTGCAAGCTGAGGGAAAACATGCAAATGTTGAATTCAGCCACGTCTGATAAAATCATTTAGCCATAATCCCTAATGACAAAGCCGATAAATGATGGGTACACATTCTAGAATCAATTGTGAAGAGGGGGAAACTGTTGCTTTTTATTTGGTTGGTTGGTTGGTTTTTTTCGTTAACCTTTTCTTTGCTTTTAACCTCAAAAACATTTATCATAGAAAAAGAATTCTCCAAATACTCTGCAAATAGCAAATGCACATAAGCAGAATAATTTGCAAGTTAGATGGCACAAGCACACATGTTATTCCAGAAGTACTCAGAGAGGAAGAACATCAGCAGTCACTTCTTGGGAATGAGGGCATTAATCTCAGGAGCAGAAAAGGAGGAAACATTGGAGCGAACACCTAACCATGAGTCATCACACCATTTGTCTTAATTAACATAGCGGACAATGGACTGATTATCTCAGTGACATCGGGCCATGATATATCCAACAGCATGTGTGCAGGAGAAATCAGCCTCTCATCATGGAACAGTCTATAACACCCTTCTTAAAGAGCAGCTGAGTCATCAGTCATGAAAGGAATAAATCGCAAAGAGGAAAAATGGTGAATTGATCAGAGCGACGGAGGAAGAGCTCGGAGCTCCCTGGTCCAACCTCTGGCTTTAGAATGACTCACTGGGCAGCCCTGGGCGAGATGTTTAACCTCTGTATGCCCCTATTTCCTCAAAATGAGACAAATTACACTATCTGTCTCACAAGAAGGGCTGTCTTTTGACTGTTTCATTATTGAACAGCCTCTCTCAGCCATTGTTGGATGTGATTCTCAATGTTCCCTTGAGAATACAAAATTCCTGACTTAAAGCTGCAAAACTGAGAGAGGTTAGATGAGTGCCCTGAGGTGCAGACGGGAGATGGAAAGAAGGCACAAATGATGCATGAAAATGGGAGAGGGGAGGGAGTATTAAAAAGAGGGAGGTAATGAGAGTTTCACTGTTAGGGTGGTTTTTTTTTCCTATTTTTGTCGTGATAGATGTAAAGGATATTAAAAGTGTTCTGCATGAGAACAAATGTTTCTTTTAATCAATGAGCCATTGATGTTGCAATACAATAATTAATGATGTTGACTTGTGATTTTTATAAATAACTTATTCCTTTCCAATTCCTGTTCTCTGTTTCCTAGAAACTGTAGGAGAAGGGATTTATGAGTGTTACTGTTTTTCTATTTAGTGGAGATTGATTTTTCTTGACAGAGGAGATTGAAAAGGAGAATTGTCCTTACTTCTCGAGCTGAAAAGCGAGATGCTGCTTCTCTGGCTTGCTCAGATTCTGTACTGCTAGGAAGAAATAAGTAAATGCATTTCAGCTGAGGCCAGCGTTGCTTCGGGAAAGGTTTTGTTATGAAAAAGATTTACAGGTGACAGAAAAAAAGTATTTGTTTTAGTACTTAATAAAGGTGGGGCAGCTGTTTGCAGCGTTGTTTCTCTGATGAGGAATTTTGTTTGTTTTACAGATTCTGGTTTATCTTGTCCTTCTCTATCTTCCTTCTGACCACTTTGGACTGTTTACCTTCAGGGGCTGGCATAACCTTGCGGACTGGCTCAAGTTACATTGGATTGGAAGAAGTGTTTTAAATTACAAGTCGGTTACTGGTGTTGGTGTCAAAATGATTTATCCACAGAAGGTTTTATTTGCTTGCCAGATGTATGGTGCAGTTGGAGTTGCTGACAGGGAGTTACGATATGGTAGAAAGAAGCGCGTCAGCTCTCCTGAAGCCCAGCACTACCAACACGCCAGGAGAAAGGAAGATAAGCACAAATGGAAATGCTGGAAGGCTGATGCCTCCTCACACTTTACATTGCACTGTTTTTTAAATCTTTTTTACATGCAGGTTACCAAGAACAGATTTAAGGGCAACGATTTGCTGTTGGCTTTCATGCTATCTTTGTGCCTCTTGGATCATTTTACTTCTCTATCAGTGGGCAATAGTGACTGCCCCTCAGGCTCTCTTACACCCTCTTAATGTCTACTCATAATGCCTTGCCTCAGCTCTGACATGGAAATTTGTCCTCTTCCCCTGTATGGTCCAGAATGTCTCCTCTTCCTTAGGAGACTCTCCAGAAACCCTCTGTGTCTGCTTGAGTACAGGACCTTTGCCCGATGTCCCCGCAAGATGACAGCATGTCCATTAAGATGCCACCATCTAGAATCAGGGCCTACCTGCTCAGGGACATGGGATTTTGGATATCTGCAAGTACAGAGCAGTCAGAAACAGCTGCCCAGTTATGTTTTCAGCCCATATACTCTTATGGAGTCTTGCATAAGACCCAGATCTTGGCCTGCTTGTATATTTTATTTCCCAATAATGTTCATATCTCCTATGTGCCTTCCCTGTGTTCACCCCCAATCTCCTCCTTCCTCCGTATTGCTTTCCTTACACCTGAGAGCTTCTCCTTTACATAGGGCTAGTTGCTCTTTAGGCTGTGGCAAGGTAAGAGTAAAGCATCCAATTTTCCACAAGCAGCTTGGAGTGAGGCATCAATGACACGTTTACAAGGATAGTCCAGGCAGACCTCACTTGCCCTTGTGCTTCAGGAAAGCCTGGCTCTTCAGATCCTCGCCAGCAGAGGGGCAGGGCATGGTAACGTGTGCCCGGTGTCCTGCTAAAACAGCTGATGAATGTCTGACCTGTTCAGACTATGAGTGAGGGAACTGCCTCAATCCATTAGGATACGATCTAGTTCAACTATAAGGCAAGGTGTTTATGCAGGGTTTGCTACATGTGTAGTGCAATGTTGGTAATGCTCTTGCGTTTCCTATGTCTGTGCCCATAAAATTATGGGCAAATAGGTGAAAGAAAAAAAAGGACTGCCATCTTATTTGTTAGAGAAATGGTAAAGTTGCCTCATATTGACATTTATGATAAAATCCATTGTTTTACACATCTCAATGAACATTCAAAGAAAGGTTTTGAAAAAATCTCTGAAATTTAGACTGGTTTTTAGATTATCCCCTACCTTGTCCTGTGCAAGAAACACAAATGACTTGGTTAGAGACTGATGCTATGACATGGAGCTGCATCTTGCTCCAAAATACCACTCCCTTGCCAAAAAGGAACTTGGGTAAGGAGGGCAAGTAAAACAGCCAGCATTGGTAAAGACTGGCTGCAAGGGAATAAGTGAAACACGCTGCTGCATCCCCATGTGGGCTTCCATATGTGCTCACACACTTCCTTTGTGGCTTATTTTGGTTAATCCTTGGATACCACAAACTTTCTTTTCCTCCTGGGAAGGGGGAGATTTAATTCCCTGCTGCACAAAACCAAGGCGGCTTTCCGAATGAAATGGAGATGTTAGCAGGTAATCCAAGGGAATGGATCACAAAATGCGCCAATTTCCTGGATGGTTGCCTGAAATGAAGGAGCCCTTTATTCAGTGCTATTTTTAAAAGAAACAAGGCAGTTCTAGGCTGTCTGCATTTTCCAGCCGATGTCGAAGGGGGTGTCTCTGTGTGGTCGGTCCCTGAATAGGGTGCCTTGCCTACACAAATAGGTAATGAGCTTCCGAGCTTAGGCATAACCTTGAGTTTCACTTTTGATAGTGATGTGACCAAAAAGTATGAGGCAGGTAGTGTATGCATGGAAGGTAATGAATTCCTGTGAGACAGTAATGTCTTTAACAGGAAACTATTTCAGGAGGGGGCAGGACTGCTGCAGATAGTTGATAGCTTTTGCAGGGATTAGTGTTGTTAAAGCAAACACCTCGTAGTGTGTGTTTCTTGGAAAAGCAACTTGAGACTTGAAGTTGTGCATTGTGTATGAATTAATTACTGGGAGGGGGAGGTTGCCCAACATCCAGATGCGGCAAAGGGTAGGAAAACCTGAACGTGTTTGCAGGGAATGCCATTGTAGCAAAAAGCCAGCATGGCATAGCAAGGCTAAAGAAAAGCCCTCTGGTTCCTGAATCAACTGCTCTGGAAAGCAGGTGATAATTAAATGGTTGTCTCTCTGACTGCACTTGGTAGCTCTTTTTAGGTTATTTTAACCTAAGCACAGCAGGTAGGAAAAGGCAAATGGGGAGCAGCTGCTTGGTCTTAGCTTTTTCACCAAACATAGTTGTGAACCAAACTGGAGACCAGACAACTAAACAGTTTCACCAATGGTCACGAGGAAGTAGAAGTATCTCTACAGTTAATTATCCCCTGAGCTTTCTAGGAAAAACAAATAGAAAACTTCCAGTTGAGCAACACTTAAGGATTTAGGGGTTTAGCAGGAAATATGTGGCTTCTTGCCTGTCTGCTCAGAGAGCAAGTAAGCTACAGTCAACGGCTGCCTTTGCATGCTGAAGTTGGTGGCTGTTTTCTGATTGCAGGTGATCAGCTAAAGAGACGACAGTGCCAAAGGTCATACAAGTTACTGTCTTCCCTGCTTTCCAAGCTCATCCACACCCAAACCCAGAGCTGCAGCCCGTTCTGCTGAAACCAATTGGTCCATGCCACATTGCCCACTGCAGGGCTTCTCCCCCGAGTTAACGGTGCGGTGGGGAAATAGCTGAGGAACAATTAGATGAGCACTATGTGCTGATTGTGTTTCCATCTTCTCCTCCCAAGTCTTCAAGAAGTACCTGTCAAGGCTTTTTGAGAAAGGTAGCAGAGCCTCTAGAAAGATGCTGTTTGTGGCTGTCCCAGGGAAGGCTCTGTGAGCATGCTGCACAGCTGGACAAAACAAAACGTGCTTTTGATTGTCCCTGCAGGCTTTTATTTAAAAGAAGTAGAAGAAAAACAGTAGCATTTGCATTGAGTGAGATGTGGGAAGAGATAATGCTCTACCATCTGTCAGGTTATTTTGCAACTTGGTATGCTAAAGCGGTGAATCTTCTAGATAAGTCAGCTGTTAGAGGCAGCTAGGTAGGGCTTAGCAGTTATTGTTGTGATAAGGATCAAAACCTACAACATGAAGCTTCTCCAGTAGCAGCTGTGCCTACACGTGTTTGCTGCCAGAAATATTAATGGTAGAGGGCTTTGCTTTGCTTAATTCTTCATGTTTGCTGTTTATCTGGTGAAGCCCATAGGGTAAATAGGGAGATGTTTATGTTTTAAGGAGTTTGTTTTGCAGCTGATGATTCTGCAGTGAAGCATCCGTTTCTTCTACTGAAGTGCAAGTACGGTCTGAATTTGTTTGTGTATAAATAAATGTTTGGATAGCGGACTTTCCTGGGGAGACACTAAGCCAAGGGAGTGAAAAATACTGTGATTTCAAGTCATTCTGATAATGGGGATAAGAAAATGAAACACATCTGATTGTATCCTGTGTCAGAGATTGTAGTTCTTTCAGACATTTAGATCGACTTTGCTGTTGAGTGCATGATGAGGCTCTTACTAGACACCTTTTCTTAACTACTAGTGAAGAAAGGTGATGATTAGCATGAAATTGGGCATTAAGAGTACTAGATCCTTAGGGCAAGACACTGTAGAAATGTTTTTTGTTGTTTGTTGATATCTCTTTCATTCTGGGGAGGTGTAATAAACTCTGTTTCAAAAATACTATAATTCATTTTATATGCTTACTACTTGACAAATAAGGCTTGGCTCTTTCCAAGATAACAAAACTGAAATTATAATAAAAAGTTTGACAGTCTTCAAATGGGAAGCTTGCAACAATTAATCTTTGGCCTCCTGTGCAGGCTGTGCAGTCTGATCCGCAGCGTTGCTGTGACATCTGCCCTTTATGCAGACACGGACTGAAGACCTGGGAGCTGTAATCAGCCCATCTCCTCTGGGTGCTCTAAGCAAGGGATGTGTTATATGGCAGCAAGAGGTAAGCAAAATGGGTATAGTTTTGAACATAAGTGGGGTTGATTTGGTTTAAATATTTTGCAGCAATATTGCTCCATTTGGTTATTGAAATTACCCCTGTGTAACTTGCAGTTTGTGTATTTTGACTTTCTGTATGATGTACTCAGTGCTCATGGAGCTGATGCTAAAGCTGAGGACTTCTCAAAACCTGGGCTCATAAGTACGTGGGAACTGAGACCTCACACAACCATGACGGCGTGCTGGTCCCTTTCTTATTTCTACCTGGTTTCCTACTGAAATAAGTATTACACAACTGTATGCTGCACGTGCCAATTTCCCCTTCCAACTCTAGCAAGTTCTGTGCTGGTTCAAGTCCCAGTAAAACTTGATTTCACACTCCTGCCTGCAGCTCCAGAGCCTCATTGGTGCACCAGAGAAACAGTGGCTGTGTCATTTCTCAGGGTACGTGCAGCTCCTGGCCAGCCAGCTGACAAAATGAGTGGCATCAGGTTAGACAGAGCTCATGCTGTTCATTGCCCAGCTAAAGGAGCAGGCAAAAGGTATTGGTGAGAGCTGGAGTTGTTGAAATACTAGGGAGTAGGAGGAAATTTGGGGTGTGTTATTGGTGACTGTGTATCTGAGAGAAGTAAATGGATTGTCACTGTGGAAAAAAGAGCAAGTTCACAAAGGTGTTTTAGTATAACTTGAAAACCAGTCAAGCATGAGGCTTGAGTGCTCTGGAAACCTTCAGATTCCAGTGTCTGGTTCTTTATTCTTACAGAGGTCTTTTCAAAACAGATGAAGCAACACTGAAATCATAAAGAACAACATTTTTATTAGTTTTCCTATGTGAAAATGGCCACGGTTGTTCTTCATCCTCCTGAAACGGCATTTTCCAAGCGGTTTGCCTTGCCTGACAATCCCTTCCTACTGGCAGCAACGTCTTCAAAAATTCCTCTTTGGTCACTGCTGATGGTGTTTGTAGCAAGTGTCAGCGCTCGGTTTCTCAGTCGAGCTGTGGGGAGTTCTCCACTAACAAGCTGTATGCTCAGCTTCATGCAGACACTCATTTTACTAACAGAAAGAGGCTGAGCAGATGATGGGGAATTTTTGAAAATGTCAATGCCAGTAAATTTCCAAAGCTGTTCCTGGAAGTGGACTGGTTTTGATTAAACTTAACGGGAAGAGTTCTGTCTCCCTAACTGGAATCACTGGTGAAAGTCAGGGGAAGGGAACTCTCTCAGGCTGGCCAGCTGCTAACAGGGGGTGAAGCTGAATTCAAATCATTTTCTTCTTGCAAGGAGCTTTGTAGTAAGTCATACAATCCCATTTAGGAGGATGAGCAGGTCCTCGAGATCTGTATTCAGTTACTTACCTAAAAGTGGTGCAGTTCTGATAGGAAAGGCTTTGCCTGCCTTGCTGATTAAGACATTTTCCTGAGCTGTGACACTCAGCAGTAACTTGAACCTAGTTTCATACAGTTCCTGGGAGTACACAGGGCACTTGTTCCTTAGCTATTTCTTGGATTTTATATTTCATTTTTTTTGAATAGAAATGTTTTGATCTTATCCTGCTGTGTCATGAGAAAAATCCCTTTGAAATTTTTCATTTTTTTATAAAGTGGATTTTTCTTTTAATCCAGTTGCTCACTTTAGCTACTGGAATGCAAGATCTTACACTTCATTTCATCTGTATTGGTCTGAAAGTTGATGGCACCCGAGTTACCCTCGCTGCATTTGTAATTCAGGAGGTTTAATTGTCGGAGAGATTTGTGTCCTAACTGCAATAAGCATCTCTCCTATGCAGATGGAGCACTGACTTGTTTTAGCCCTGATGCTGTCATGTGTTAAGCATCTTCGTGTTGGCCTGCCTTTAGGTTTCAGTAGAACTCTGAGAAATTTGCCATGACGTGTTTTGCCACTGCAAATCATTTTTGTATGCCTGATATGGAAAGATGGGCCAAAGCCATGCTCTTCATTGCTAGAAATGAGCAGAATGTTTCAGAGAATGACATTGGAGTGATTTGTAAATTTTTATGTATTTTGCAGAATGTTCCTGAATGTTGCAACAGTATTTTTGGATTTATCACCGTTATTAAGAAATAAGAAACATTTAAGTATGTCACAGAAAGGAAATCAAAAATGAGATAATTGAGAATTGATAGGAAATATATGTATTTATTACAGCAAGTCCCTCAGAGCTGTCTGTATTTTCTGCTCAGAATTTTCTCAGAATTTTACTTTGAGAATAGAAGTGTAAAAAACAAAAAGCAAGTAAACGAGGAAGAAAAGGGCTATAAGGAATCAAAAACCCAGAAGGAGGAAAATTCTTCTAAAAGTCCAAAAACATCAGGTCTGAAACAGAACTTAGGAGAAAGATGCCTTATTTTGAACTTAGTAGAACATGGATCCTGTTAAAATTTAGATGGGGTGTGCTTATCTTACAGCAGGAAAGTTGTGTGTACCTAGTTGACAAACAGTAGAATTGAGGGTGAATGATTAAGGCAAGACTTTTTTGCTTTTGTAACAAAGAACATTTTGTTTAGGAGAATAGGGCACAGTGCATAGGCATGCCAGAGCATCCCTGCACTTTCATTTTTCTGTAAAAGCAAATTTGGAGAAGGATTAGTAACCCCATGGGACAACATGAGGAAAGAAACAGCAATGATTAAATTAAAACAAATAAAGGGAAAGTGTCAGCTTTGTTCCTTTCCCACTAAAACTAGCTCATTATTTAGTCACTATAAATGTAAATGGACGATGGACTCTTGAACTGCAGCAGCACTGAATAAGAAAAAGATGAGTTCTGCTTTTCTGACTTTAAATGGAGCCATTGTACAGGCAAGAACTGACACCAGACAGACATCAGGCACTTGAGAGGCTGCACTGCAAGTCGTGGTAGAAGCAGCTAGCAGCTTTTGCTTAGTACTCACAAAAGTGACTTTGATAACTAGCCCTTATAAAGTAAAACTTTACTGGAAGTCATTTTTTTTTTCTGTTGGTTTTTATTTTTAATTTTTGTGAGAACAGCAATCTGGCTTAATGTGCACACTGCTGAACCACTTGGGCTCAGAGTTTAATTCACGAGTGATAAGGATCACTTTGCCGTTCTGTTTCCTGAAACGCATGTTTTCCTACACGGCTTCTCTCCGTTTCCCGCAGTGGTCTGTTCTGCCTAATTACACCGGGTGTCGCAGTATCAGCAGGTGGTACGTGCTGCCAAGAGCTGCGCTATCCATTTTTCCAACCAGACGTTGCCTCTAAGTGTCACTAAGCTTTCCATAAGGCCTGTTTTGCAATTTCTGTTCTTTTCTCAGAGCTATTTTTGCTCCAGAATACACTTTTCTTTCTTTCAGCCTTTTACATCAGCTGTTACCAAAGTTTGCAAGAAACTCAATTAGCTGTCCCCATCCCTCAAGAAGCGTGGTTGAGTCCTAGTACACAATTTGCACATTCTTCTTATTTACGCTACTAATTACTTCGTGTAGTGCATCTGACTGCTGAAGACAGTATTATATGCCTCAGTTAAATGTTTACAATACGTCTTGCTTGCATCTTTGAGCAGTCTTGCAGCTATGTGTGCCCCTCTGGCAGCAGGGCCAGCGCTGCTGCAGGAAGAACTGTAGCAGGCTCTGAGGAAGTTGGGATTGCTGCTTGAAGCATAACGCTGCTTTCATTGCAACAAAGATTGGTGGCTGCACAAGGGAAAGTGCCCAGTCTAGTTGTTACTCATTTTTTTTTTTCCTTCTAAATGAAAGCAAGCATAATCTGTGCATTTTTTTTAAATTATTTTTAAATAGGATTTGTGGTTGGTGGATGTAGGGCTGGTTTGGGTAACATAATTACTTCAAAACCAAGAACCACTCTTTTTTGATTTGAATTTAGGACAATTACATCTTTTTTTCTGTGTGCATTTTATTTGTGTGTTCTTAGCATACTTGTTATATGCAAGGGCAAAACAAAAAGAAGACAAAACCCACAACTTGCTTCTAAATTAAAAAGGATCCCCTTTTCCTGATAAGCAAGCTACTTAATTTTCTGCATTTGATGTTTAAGTCGCATGTAAAAGGAAACTGCAGAACAGTGTTAATAATTTACAAATGAATCGACATACTCAGAAATAAACCTCAGAAAAATCCAGCTTGCATATTGATAGGCCAAATTGTTTTGTTCCCTTCCTTGTTTCTGAGGAGGCACCCAGACCAAAAGCCTAAAATAAATTCATTATTCTTTTCTAATTTGAGAAGCACCATAAAAGAAGAGGCTTTATGATAGGAGAACTTTTCTGTTCCTTTTTTACCTGCTCTGAATGATATCAAGGAGACACTTTTTATGCTTACATTCTCATGTGAAATAAGAATTAAATATTCCTAATGGACAGATATTTCGTAGAATCTTGATACTGTTAAAAGTAGGGTTTTTCCCCTACTCTTACAACACATCTTATAGTGCAGTCCTGAGAAAGCTGACTTTGTACACCCAAGAGAAGTTGATCTTACATTTCCAGGTGTAGGGGAGTAGAGGGAGATGAGCCTTGGGTACGACTAGGGGCCTCGGGTGCTCTGCTGTCCCTCCAAGCGAGTTGATCTGCTCCACAGGCACTGCAGTTAGCCCTTGTGCTCCCACCCAGCTAACTGCCAACTTGCCCTGATTTACCCCAAATCTTTGAAACTTTAATTTGCTACTCAAGTCACCAGCAGCTAAACTGCTGCTAACTTATTCATTCCTGACAACACTCATGAAGTTGGCAGGTGTTTCATGGTGAAGCTGCAGTGAGCTCCATGCTGTAGATGTTCCCTTCCCTAGCTTTGAGTCCGATTTAGCAGCTGAACTTGGAGACTGCTTCAACCTGCTGGGGAACAAACGTCAGGTGAAAGTGTTTCTCTTCTACCCAGTAGCTCTATAGCAAATTCCCTTTCTGCCTGGCTCATGTGCTTCTCCAGCAGCTCATCTTGTGTGAATTGCTCTCCTATTCCAAATGCTCCACTTGGTATGGAATCTGATGCAAATATGGGAACAGCTTCCTGTCCTTGGTCCAAGAATTATTTAGCTAGTGACACAAAGCAGAGCAAGTTCATAAGGAGAAGCTGAGAGATGGCCAGCAAGTAATTAATGACTGCTGTGGGAGCTTTGACACAAGGGTTTCCATCCATGCTTCAGATCTGACAAAGGTGGGTCTTGTCCGTACGTCTGCTTTGGCTGTTCAACTTTGGGTTGATCTGCTCTTCTGCGTATGGGCTTCTTCCTGCAAAGCCTTGTGAGGCCTCTCTTGTGAGGCACCTCATAAGGTTTTGTGACTGTGATAATGAATGAAGTGTTTGCATTTCTCAATAATCCCAAATGGACAGGGCATAGGATCAAGAACCTGTCTTTATTTACCTTGTACTTTGAAGACCTTTATGCTAAATGTGAATTTTCTCACTTCAGTTGTAGCTAGAGACATGAACAGATCAGGGGGTAAATGAGGTGTTGATGTGTTGATATAAATGAAATTGTAAAAGTATAAATGAGGCAGAAAGTGAATTTAAAGTGATATTTTTCAGCTTGCTGAGAAGTTTGTCTGCTTTTTTTTTTTTTTTTTTTTTTTTTTCCTCTGAAATCAATGTGTAAATCTCATTGTGTCTTACGCTCTCAAAGCAGTATCCCCTAATCCTGGAAACATTTTGCTTTGTGACACCCCTGTAAGGTAGGATTGCTACCGCAGTTTTCGAGATGAGAAAGGGTGGCATGGAGTGCATCAGGTGAAATGGCAAAGGATTTCTGGTGGTGGTGGAACATTGAATCTTTAGTACTTTAATCTTTGAATTATTCTTTATTTCAGGAGTGAAGCCTCTATGTAAGGGGGAAGAGCAATAAATGAAGGCTAAGCAAAGCTACGTTTTATGCTCTTAATCATTCTTGACTAACATTTTCCACTCTTCTCGTAGTCTTCTCCTTTAAGTGTTTCATAGATTTTTTTCTCTATAATATTGTTATCAGTTGGGATATCACTAGACTGATGGCAAAGTGTGCTCAATGAGAAAGATGTAATGGAAGCTGACATTAAGATTCCATCCACTTCTACACTCGTAAAAGGGTGGGGAAGGTTTTCCCTAGGTCTTGAGATGTGCTTCATTACAATGAAGTGAGGTGTTCTTATCTGACCTTGATGGAGGACCTAGGTCATGTGCATTTGGGTCAGAGCTAGCATATTTGCCCAGGCCAAATTACTCATAAAGCCTGCATGATTTATGGAGTCACCAGAGATTGTGCTATTCCGAAAACAATGTGCCATAAACTTATTACCGGATGCACAGTCACATGAAAACAATTGTTCAAACGCTAGACGAAATCTCGTAAGAAGGCCCAAAGCTCCCCATTTATGGTCTGACTGGAGCCCCAGCTGCATTTGGGAGCGATTTCCCTGACTTTGCAGCCCAGAGGGCTCCGCTCCAGCTGCGCTTCTGGGAGCAAGGTGTCCCGGGCTGCCACCAGCACGCCGCGCGGAGGTGGCGGAGGAGGAGGAAGCCACTCTGGGCTGGAGCACCAGGGACATGTGGAGGAAGTGACTGCATGCAGGGTTGGAGGGGGTAATTTCACCGAGGAGGAGTTGGTGAGAGCCCCGAGAGCCTGACTTGGCCAAGGGCCATGCAGAAGCTAGGAATGACCTTAAATAGTAGTCTAACTCGTGTTAGCCTGTGCTGCCTGCGCTGCAGCTGGGGACATCCCTGGCTGCTGACTCACCGCTGCTGGGCTGGGACCTGGCAGTGCCGCGGCTTGCTCAGCGTGGAAGACAAATGCCGAGTTACTCATCCCCGTTTGGGATGTGATGTTGTAAGGTGTCTGCAGACATGCAGGGACCTCTGTCTCCTAATTTCCTTTGTGTCAGAGCAGGGAGTCCACATTTCTGTGGAACGGAGGCTGCAGGCTATAGGCTTCTGCAAAGCCAAATTCACCTCAAATCCGGATCAGACTCTGAATGTGCTGCTCGTCTCTGATCTGCAGCCTGGGTGGCCTTTTACTATTTTAACTGGGGAGCTTCATTGGCATTCCTTTTAATAGATAATAGACATGTTTCAGGTCTTATAAATCATCTGTTAAAGGAAGGAGGGGATGACAAAACCACCTTGATTTTGAATTAATTTTTTAAAGTGTGTATTGGGTGTAGGTGGCAAGGTTTGGTAGCAGGGGGACACAGGAGCCTCCATGAGGAGAGGCCAGGGCCGCCTGTGGTGGACACAGCCAGGTCCAGACAGTTCCCCAGCGGCCCTACCACAGAAGCTGGTGGTGCTTCTGTGCAAATATATTAAAGAAAGGGAAAAATGCCACACAGGCAGGGAGGGTGAGGGGAGAAAAAGTTTCAGAAACAGCCACGAGAACACTGAGGTCAGTGAGGAAGGCTGGAGGACAGGTATTTCTCTGCATCTCATGGAGGACCCTGTGCTGGAGAAGGGGGATGTTTCCTGGCAGGAACTGTGAAGGGACCCACGCTGGAGAAGTCTAAAACTCACTGAAATCTGTTGCTGAATGCATATATTTGTAACTTTTATTGAATAGGGTGAGAGACTGAAGTAGGATTGTGCATCAAATTAAATGGTACGTGGTGCCATGGCCTGTATGATCCTGATCTGGTGCAAGATCCCCATCTTTCACACCTGGACATGTTCATTTAGGATGAATCTGCTGTCTTTTACTGATCCCCATTCGTGATTCTATCAAGATTCACTTTTTTCTTTTCTTAGTTTCCTACCGTTTTAACAAACCTGCTGAGGAAGAAGCAATGCTGCAGCATCGGCAGCTCCGCCAGAACAGCCAGCACTGCCCACGGCCTTGGCAGCTGCTGCGCCTCCCCCAGAGCCCAGGAAGTCCGTGAGAAGCACGGGAGGTACCGCACAGCTGGAAGCTTAGTAAGCACAGTTTAAGAACACTTCTGGACAGGAATCTAACGTTACCTTGGGCTAATCTTTTTAAAATAAATCATCTGAATCAGACACCTGCCTAGGTAATCACCATAGCAATTGCAAAACAAACAATAGCAACCTTTAAATTATCAGGGAAACATAAGGGAAATAAAAGACCTGGACTGGAGTTCTGGAAAGTGTTTAGGATTATGCATACATGGTTCATTGCAGGTAAAGATGAGCTTGTTTACCACATGCACTGAACTGACTGAAAGCCACACGACTACAGGACACAGCCTGTACTAGTACATAGGCGTCTCTGCAGACCTCCTTAACTTGGGCAAAAATCTGTTCTACCAAAAGCTATGCCATACTAGGTTCAAAGGGGGCTTGTGTCTTTAAGGACCTGAATATAGGTAGAACAAACTGTCTGTACAATAGCATGTTGACATACCCAAAGTGAATTAAGAGCTGAAGCTTATTGCCTGTCTGCAGATCTTCTGTCCCCAAGCTGTCCAGGTGTCATGTTCTTCAGTGGCTGTTCAGCCCTGACACTGGTCAAGGAACATCTCCTAACTGTTCGTATATGTATCTTTAATTGGAAAAGTCATGCTGCAGCCGACTGAGCTGCATGAAATCATTTGGATTAAAAACAAAAACAGTAAACATGATTAAATGGATATTAAAGCAGTCTGGGGGAAGGAAAAGGGTACAGGCACCCATATATATCACTCTGGGATGTCTGCATCAGCAAAGCTAGAAAAGCAGCTGTTGGGATTGTTAGCAGAGAGCTCTTAACTGATGTCTTTATGTGCAAATAGGCAGTTAGAATCCTGCTGTGATAGCATCAACAACTGCTTCTAGCTTCAGCCATTCCTGGAATTTAGGCTCCACACACAAACCAGCTGAATTCTGTCTGTCCACGTTGGGGTGGGGGGGAAAGGGGGGGGGGGGGGGGGGAACAGGACAGACTACACACTTAGATTGTTTTCCCTGCTCTAATCTGGAAGAATCAACGAGTTCACAGTTCAGGAATGCTGCTCAGAAACCACAACAAGGGAATAGGAGCAACTGCAGACGTGGAAAGCCTGTGTGCCACAGACCCAGCTTCTCTGCAGAGGAGGGGGATATAAAAGGAGGGAGAGGTGGGGATGACCCAGAACAGAAAAGCTCCGGGATTTCTGACTCATCTCCCTTAAGGGCTATAAAAGCAGCACGTTATATTGCTTCTTATGGAGAACAAGGGATTTCCTGGTAGCACCTATCATGGGCTGGGGCAGCTCTGCCTCCTACAGCCCACCCCCTGGTATTTGTGAGCTGTGCTGAGTGTGCTGCACATGTGTGCTGTGCACCCAGTGCAGGAGGGGCATTGAATAAAGAAGTGGCTCCCAGATGACTGGTAAGCTCCAGTGATGCATAGCAAAAAGGATTGCATGCCACAGATGGACAATTTTGTAAAAATCAGGCCTCCAATGTGTGGGGAGAAAAAAGAAAAACAAACCAACCAACTTCCAGCGTTTAAAGGGGATTTACTGGAGAGACAGGGAGGGACTCTTTGTTAGGGGCGTAGTGATAAGACAAGGAGTAATGGTTTTAAATTAAAGAGGGTAGGTTTATTAGACAAAAGGAACAAATTCTTTACTCACACTGTGGTGAGGCACTGGAACAGGCTGCCCAGAGAAACCATGGATGCCCCATCCCTGGAAGTATTCTGGGCCAGGCTGGATGGGGCTGGGGGCAGCCTGGGCTGGGGGGAGGTGTCACTGCCCAAGGCAAGGGTTGGAACAGGGTGAGCTTTAAGGTCCCTTCCAACCAAAACTATTCTATGATAAACAAAAAATGTCACTGGAACTGTTAGATGCCAGTATGACCTGTTCTGTAGTGGTGTCTCCTTCATCCTGACAAAGCAGGTGGGTATTACTTTGCACATGAGAAAATATAAGCCATAAAAGACAATAGTAAAAGTATGTTTCTAGGATCTGCAAAACCAGAAACATGCTATCTCTGCACAATGCTTACAATTTTTCAATTATTCCAGGCTTTTTCCAAAATGACCACTGACTTTGCCTAAAGCTGGGATGGTTGGTACATATGTGCAGGTATGTAGACAGAAGGCATGCTGTGAGGATGTTCAAAGTAAGAAAATGCAGATGTTTGTACATAATGGGAATGCTTTAAGTTCTCCAGTATTTTAACAAATAAAGGACAGACCCAACAACATAAGGAACACTGTAAAAAGATTTTAAAATGAGGCATTTTCTAATACTAGCCTCACTTTCTTTTTTTTTTTTTTTTTGTCAGATGTTCCTAGTGGAAAATTACAATGTAGTATCAAAAGATTCAGAGTTAATGAATGTGAACAGTAATTCTGATGTGACAAACACGTTTGTAAAGCATTATAATTATTTACAGTTGCAGAAGGTGATGTGGAAATGCTCTTTACCGTTTTCAGCACAGTGGTGTTGTAAGTACCTACAAAGGACAGAATCTTTTATTGCAATACAGGGAAAAATCCTCACTGGGACAAAATAGTGTCTGGGGTTATAAAATGGCAAAATGTCATTTCAAGGACCGTTGTGTTTACATCATAGCCTTTGACTAGGGCTGTCCCAGTTCTGACGGTATTCTTTTTGTACCCGCTCTTCAGCAGCACACCAAACAAGCCTGTGTGCTTGGCAGCAACAGCTCTGTATCTGCAAAACTTGTTTGAGACTGATAACCCTGCTGGCTTCCTGTCGGTTAAAGAAAACATGCAGGAGGTTGTTGCTCCTGCTAAAGAAGTCATGTTGACTAGCTTTACAGTTTCACATCGCTGTATATCTTGACACTAATGTCCTAAAAGCTTGATTCCTCTGAAGAAATGCATACTGCACATACTTGATTGTCTGACTCATGAGACTGGTGCCAGGACTTTGGCTTTTCATTTCTATTTATTCACCACGGGAAACCTGAAGTACAAATACACTGCATAAAAGCCTGGCTCCACTGAAGTCAAGGACAAAATTCTCATTGAGTTCTGCAGGAAGAGAACTTCACTTCTGTGCTTTTGGTTGTACTTTACTGTCCCTGGCTTCGGGTTAAAGTGACATTTGAAAAGACTCTGTTACCAATGGTGATGATGAATTCCAGTGGCATTTCTAGATACAGCCCATGTGTACCAGAAGCATCTGTTTCTGTCCTGAAAAGCTTGTAGCTTATGAAGAAAGACAGATTCGAAGGAGAGCTCAGTAAAAATTCAGTCACCACAACGCATGCACAGACGTTGAGTCTGTTTGGAGCTTTCTTATGCCAGGCCATAGTGAAGGGAAAAAAGGGAAATGTGGCTCACGTAGGTGTTGGTTAACTTTTAGCAGCACACAGAAGTTCGTTAACAAGGGGTCTTCATATGATGAGGCTTGCGCCTTCCCATCCTACAAGGAGAGACTGTGTTCAAATATCCCGGACTTTGATGGCTCTTTCAGTGCTATAACAGCCTCTTGGTGGTGTGAGCTGCCCAGCATACGTTGCAGCAGCACTAGCATTACTCTGATTTATTCTAGGGATACCTAGTTCTGTCACTTCTCTACAGAAGTGAGAGGATTCTATTTCAGATTTATACTCGTGGTAGGGAGCAGGACTTGGTGGTTGCCTTCTTATTAACACATTGCAGGGGCTCGCTGTTTTTTTCTGCTTTGTCAAGTACAAATTCTGGTCAAGTGTCATTAAAACGCGTGCACTTCAGTAATGTAACATTTCAAGGAAAAAAAAACTTAATATTTTAAATCTTCAGCATCTGAGTTGAGAAAAGTCCATTGGTTTAATAAAAATAATAATACCAACAGCTCCCCAGCGTCCAATTAATCATTCACTTTTAACAACAGGCTCGCAGGCAGACACAAAAGTGGAACAGGAAAGAAATGCTCCTTTGTCTCGTGGCTGAACTTGTTGCCCTTGCTGGGACACAAACAGTTCATCTGGGCCGAGAAACCCACTGGCCCACTTGGCATCCTGCAGCTCTTGGCATGCGTTGAACAGGTCGGTAGGTGGTCTGGCACAGCCTTCTTGGACGTTCTTTCTCACAAGGTTTCTTGCTTTGCAGGGGGAAAACCAGTTCAACAGAAAGAACTTTTCTATAGGGTTCATAAGCAGTTTCATGGTACTTAGAGAGCTGTATTAAATATGTAGCTAAACTTTTAAAAGTAAATCAGTTCTGGAAGGCTATACTTATTTTGTTGGTACCGTATGTCATTTGGAAAGAAGAAATTCATTTGTTTTGTGCCAGTGTTTTATACAACAGTTTTAGTAGAGAAACATAGATCAGAAAGAAGTTGTGGATTTAGAAATCATTAAAATGATCAAATGAAATCATTCTGCTGAAACTTTTAGCTAGTCTAAGAATTGCAGTGCTTCTCTCTGCCTTAATATCTATTTTGGCACTGAAGGCTGACATGTTTCAGTTGTGTACTCCAAATCTATGAGAGAGCTGATTATGTTGGCAGTCTTTTATTATTATTTTTTGTTGTTATTATATTATTACTGCAGGAATATATTAATCTTTATATAAAGTATGCGTTATTTCCACTGAACTCTTGGAAGAACTTTCTGGTTTTAAGTAGGCATTCAGATGGAAAAAAGAGGAAGGATGTGGAAAATGCAGGACATGGTGGCCAAATCTGAGTCAGACCTATTTTCTATCAGCGTAGTGTTGTTTCTCACTGCTTCTTTCTTCACAGGTTGTTGGTATAATAACTGACTGTTACCTGAAAGGTAAATTTTTTCCTCTACAACCTTTCCCTTATGTGCAGTGATTGGGACATCAGGCCATGACTTCTGAGGATGAGGCTGTGAGATGCTATTGAAGTTGACAGTTACAGCCTCAGCAGCATTATCAGGTGGATCAGGAATACTGACCCTAAGTGGAAGATACAGAGTTTTGTGTCTTTCACTGGAGTTTAATCTGGCATAATTTTACTCATTTTCTTTCAGCAGCTTGAATTGTTACATTTTGCTGGTAATAAAGAGGAATTATTTATGCTGATGACCTCATGAGTGGGTAACTCCCTCAGCAGATGCAATTTTATTTCATTTAACAGAATTTTTGTTTTTAAATATTTGAATTTCCTTCAATTAACGTTTAATATAAAGAGCATTAACTATGTACACCTACGCTTTTTCTTGTAAAAGGCCTTTATCACTGGGCTACAGAGTTGCTGCCCTTGTTCTCTTTATTCAGCAGCTGCTCAGTTCTTTTTTTATGAACTGGCTTCATGTGGATTGTGCCACAGTGTGGTATAAAATGTCCCATTCTCAGTGCATGTGCTAAGTGAACTTCTTTTTTTTTTTTTTTTTTTTTTTTTTTTGAAGACAAAGGGAAAGCTATCTTCCCTCTTTCTGCAAACTCGGAGCTAGTCACCGGCATCATTTGTGCAGAGCTCAGCTTGAGGAGGGAAGAGAACTTTCAGTGATCCTGAAGATGCCAGTTTGATACCCAGGGAGGTATAGGGAAGCAGCGTATAGCATGCAGGTTTTAGGGAGAAAAGTTGTTCAGTCCTATCAAAATGGTTATAATTCTGGAGACACGAAGAAATGGGGCTTTAGGTATCAAGGGAGTTTTACTGTGAAAAGTGTCAAAAGTGGGGAGGTATTTAAACTGTTGGAGATGCCCAAGTTGCGACAACATCCCACTTTCATTATCTTTAAAAATATCGAGACCATTTTTCTGTGTTTCATATCTTTAGTGAAGGCAATAAATTGTCTTCTTTCACGAGGAGGCATGAGTCTACACGCTCTCAGAAGCTCTTAAGCAAGTAAGTAGTGCAGGTAAGGGATTCATTAAATATATTAACAGCAGCTTTTTATCCAGAGACTGCTGTGTTTTCCAAATCAAGAAATAGAATGTGCTACACAAGCTGAAAAACTTTTTGAATTAGATTCTACTTTTTTAATAGAAGGGGGTGCAGACATTCAGTTTGTGTCCTACTGTCAAGCACAGTTATCTCCATGAAATTTGAATGCCCAGACATTGCCATAGCTATCTAATACTGGAGATTTCAACGAGCAAGAAAGAAGTCAAGCCAGCAGAATATTTTTGGAAGATGTTGCCACTTCTTTCCCAGCTCCATATACCCATTTTGTCGGTCTGGATTGGCTTCCTGAACCATAAGATGTTTGCATCTGCTTCCATTACTGTTCTCTTTGACGTGAATTCTGTAATGTCAACGATGTTTTTGCCTGACTGGTTTTTGTACTAGTAGATAACACACTTTCTTCTTTGAAAATCTATTCCTAAGGAGAAAAAAGTCACTCTTTTCCAAACAATTGTCAAGAGCTCCTAAGCCTTCTGGAGCATCACACAAAAGCAACATAATCCTGCTCTCTGCAAATGTCATGTCGCCTTGATCTCTCTTAACAGGAATTTGTTAAGTTGTCGCTACAACATTTACAACAATTATGCCCTGTGTCGTTGCCGCGTGCCCCAAATCACATGCAGAGAGCTGTCGGGAGCAACAATAACATATCAAGGATGAAATGGCTTAAGTCTTGTGTGAGAGAGGGCCATAATTCCAGATTGTTCATTGGTTTTTCTCTGTGTGCTTCTACTGGATGCTTTGAGACTGAATTAGGTCATGGATCTGTAGGGGGGGTGGAATTTGCTGTGTAAAGCAAAAAAAAAAAAAAAAAAAAAACACCAAAGTTTAGTGTAGCTAGGGCTTGATGCCTTCATCGGGATTTACTGAAAGTAGTTTTGCAGTGTGGCCTGTTCCACAGTGGCAGGCGACCACAGGGAAAAGGGAATTGTTGCTGCCTTGCTGCTGGGGCAGAACGGAGAACAAACTAGCTCAAGACTTGTCTGCAGGCATTAACTACTGCCACGAGCTACTGTTCATTCTCTCTCTTTTTTTTTTTTTTTTTTTTTTTTTTTTTCAGTAAATGCTCTGAAGAACACTCTTCTGAGTGCGTTAATGTTGTTTCATCTCATCTGCTCCCAAACTGGGTTAAGGTAAGCCTTGTAATGGCTACACAGGCAGGAGTGGGCGATCCCGTACTTGTACAGCATGAGCTCCATGCTGGTGAGGTGGGCACCAGCTCTGTGTGAAAATGGCATTAACATCCCAGGTGGTGCTAAGAAAGATGTATCAGCTTGGGTTTAGCACCGGGCCGTCACAGATGTGGATTCGTTGGCTTGCTACCTGCCTGCATGTGTTGCAAGTGGAGGAGATAGGCTACTCAGTTGCATGTGCCCTGGTACATAAACTGTTGGTACAGAACAAGCATTTCCATGAGAGGGTAAAAGCAAGTTAGCTAGTGTACGATAGCTTTGGTTGACTCTTTCCTCCTCAAGATTAGTGGCCCTAATTCTTCCTTTGCTAATGGCTAGCATCTTACTTCCAAACTCTCTGCAGCAAACCTCCCTTTTCCCCTTTTAGAAAGAGGAGTAACTGAGAAACCCACTCTCTCCTTGGCACATGTGTGCCAATGTGATGATAAATGTGATCTTTCATGCGGTTACCTTTTGGGGTGTAGATTTAGCTGAGCAGCTTTGTTTGATTAGTGGGTTTATCTGAAGGCTCAGGTACTGTTCAGGAGAGCAATGGTATTTTTCTATAGTTGTACAACACTGCTAAGCTATTCACCTTCCCATGGAAGTTCTAGGCAATGTCTGTTTTCATGCAAAGTTAAATCTCTTTATTAGGCAAAGAGTAAAAATAGTAAGGCTTGATTTAACTCTGAAGCAGATCAGCTGTTTAAATGAGAAAAAGATAAAGCATTCCAAAACTCCTC
This sequence comes from Oxyura jamaicensis, assembly GCF_011077185.1. Lineage (NCBI taxonomy): Eukaryota > Metazoa > Chordata > Aves > Anseriformes > Anatidae > Oxyura > Oxyura jamaicensis. Next base: position 2,976,522 of record NC_048909.1, on the reverse strand, counting down.
CTTTTTGCTTAAAAAAAAAAAGAAAAAAAGAAAAAAAAAATAATATGTTTTCATAAGGAAATAAGGCTTATACAACTTACATATTTGTCAGTTTGTCTGTCCAGCGTGCCTGGCATGTCTCCTCTCCCTGCACTCCACACATGCCTTTAAACTCGACATATCATCAGGTTCTGATCAGATGTTTGAGGACTAAACGTCCTGAAGTTTGTAAACATGCAAGGTATTCATGAACCTGGCAGCTATGCCGAGCAAAATAACCAAATTTGCATGCCCACTAATGGAAATGCAGGGAATTCAGCCACTACAGACATGGAAATTCAGTTGTTACACACATGGTTTGTCACAGTCAGCTACCCAGTAAATACGCGAGCACTGGCTGGGCAGTCAGGCTCTGCAGGCCTTAAATAGGAACAGAACACGATGTCTCACACTTGGTAGAAACGTTGTGGCAGGGGAGGGCAGAGGGGAAATCTCAGAGGCAAAGGACACAAATCAATAGGAATTCAGTCTGTTCCACTGCTTCTGGAACATCTTGTTTTGTAAACAGTGCAGTTGTGAACTGGGTTTACATATCTGGAAGTTTAAGGTACAAGACATGCTCGAGACTGAACTCCTGGTTCTTGTTTGAAATAAAGCTTATTCATACAAAACTGGTAGCATAAGGAGACCTTAATAAAGTTATAAATTTCATTTTCTCTCCCTCCAGGGCAGGTAATTCAATGTGTGCATTAGTACAATTGAGACTCTTCAGTTTATACAGCAATGTTTTATTCCCTTCCTGTGCAAGGAAGGAAATTTGTTTGTATAATTTCAGTTTTTCTTAGTATGTAAAAATAGGATGAGAAGAACCAAATGTTCATCTTTTTAGGATGTTAAGGAATTCACAAGCGCTAGGTGACAGTAAGAGAACTACTATCGTCCAATGGAGATGGCCTTCATCATGAGATTTTATGAAAACCTTTTATTAATGCATTTTTGGCACATTTATCCTTGTCGCCAATAATTTAAAATGGTTTACAATCAGGTGTTACGCTTGCATCTGTACTCCTAAAACTACATGATTATATGGTCTTATTACATAGGCACTGACTCAGCAAAAGTTTTTAGATCCTGAACTTTAAACATTAATTTGGCATCCATGAATATGAAGTTGGATTTGAGTGATTTTTTCAAATAAGGGTAAATTCAACATGAACTTACCTGTAGTTCCAAATGATGCCGTATGGCAGAGGCTTGTCCACTCGTAACTTGTTGGCTTTCCAAATCTCTTTGCACCACCCTTTGGAGGAGAGCTACTTTCCTGTCTCTAGTGTGTTAGAACCTGCTGGCTCTCTGGTCAAATGTCTGTGCTGTATAATGGGAGCTGGTTTTTGATCTCAGAAAATACTACAAGTATTTCTTTTGACTGTTGAGGGTACTGTTTTTGTGTTCTTCCCTGGGCATACCTTATGTGGTTCCAGTTTGTCAGGGTTTATATCTGAGCTCCCTGGTAAAGGTGCAGGTACATAGTCAAACAAAAGGTCTGTCTGAAGAGTCCGAGCACCTTACAGATGTTTTTTTTTTTTTTTTTTTTTTTTTTTTTTTTTCCCTCTGTTTTCACACACAGACTTTACTCCGTCTACCAGGCCTCTGTGGTTTTTGTCTGCTATAAAACACTTTAATTTGGTGTCTTCTACCTGAAGAATATCTGTCCATATCAAGTCCCTGCCCATTCCTGCTCTAAATGTTGCTTTCCCAATGGTCCCCACACAGGAAGCTGTTTCAATTAGAGAAGCAAATCCTCTGGAATTAATTTTCCAAAGTGATTTCACCTTCTTTGTAATTTCCAGTAGTAAAATGAGATTTAATGGCCTTTGAGGGGTGGGGAGAGGCAGACACCTGAAGCAGGGCTTCTGCTTAGCTTTTGAGCATCAAAATCCTTTATTGGACCTAACCCTAAAGCCTTGGCCAAAGGTAATGAAGTGAAATAAAAGGATAAACAGCTTACCCTGAAACACTACTGAATTTGTTTTGCAGCTCTGTTCCCTGAGAGTGAGAGCCCTACTGAATATTTAAGCCTTTCCCCTACATGTCTTTTATTTAGAAAGTTGTTTTCACATGTGGATCCTGTTCATTTCAGTGGTGACTTTGTGGCACTGGTTGTGTGACAATTCACATCCTTGGAAGGGGGCAATTGATGATGACTTTCTTCTACAAAGAAAGTGCTAAAGTTAGGCAGGCTTTGTACATGCACAATTACAGATCATTAGTTGTAGCTCAGTGAGTTCGTTTTGCCTGTCTAGCTTCTCCAGTGTAAGATGCACAATAGGTGCAAGAAGGGCCTTCAATTCCATGCCCTGATGAAAGCTTTCTTCACTCTTGGAAAGGTAAGTGGTAAGGGAAGTAAATGCTTATTTTATTACTGTTGCTGGGATGAAATGGGAGGAGATCCACTTCTAAACAGGCTTTGCAAAATGATGTCCAAGTGATTACTGTGACCACTGAGGACCCCTGGGACTTACAGGGAGCCTGAGCCTTCTGTCAGAAGGGGCTGGACTTCTGCAGAGGTTTAATAATACTACAGATTGCCAGGTATACCTGCTGGATCCAGCATCCATGCATCACTGTGGAGAGGAAAAAAAAAAAAAAAAAAAAAAAAAAAAAAGTAGCTTGGTTCTAGAGAGAATTAAAGGAAAGCACTTTCTCCTTTCTCTTAGAAAGTAGCTGCTAATCAACACTTTTATGGCTTTGTAGAGAAGCAGTTCCCCATCTGGAGGAAAGATGTGGTGTGTGGATTCAGGTTTTCTGTTCTAACAACAAAACAGCATACTCTGCTAGCAGATTTTTGCAGCTGAATCTCTGAGCCAACTGTTTTCATCTTGAGCTGGAGGAGGGGAAGGCCGCTGAAGAATGGTGCATGAAATTCTTACAAATTTTTCTCAAGGGCTTGCAATTAAAGATTATTGTGTCATCACAGAGAAAGGACAGCCTGGAGATTGTATCTGGTATGGGAAACTCCAGGCAGGTCTCTTGAAATAGCAAGGGCAAATGAAAATGAAAAACTAATGGGAGAAAGCCAGCTTGTTACTCAGCATGACTTCCCCCAAATCAGCTGTGCTGTATCAGATAGAGATCTGGCCTGGAACACAAGCATACTCAGACTATGTAACACAAGCCCAACATACTCAGGCTATAGGAAGTCATATCCTTTCAGTGTGTAAATCCAAGACCAGTCTTGTCTTGTAGGCCTTCGTCATATACGCACTCTATAAAGACGTAAGATGTCAATCTTGTTATTCTCTTGGAGATTAAGATCTGTGCCACAATTTCTGCATCTCCGTGCAATTTGCAGTAGGGCTGTAAGACGTGAAAAGAGCAAGTCTGCTGGTGTGTTTGGAGGCTGGAGAGCCTGCGTCCCAGACAGCAGCAGACATTTCTGTGCAGGTACCCACACAGTGTGAGAGAATTGCACGTCCACAACATTTGTCTCTGTGCTGTGCCCTATATCAAGCTGTGGCATTGGAGATTCGCTCATTCTGCATGAAGCCGAAACATGCATATAGTCAGCAGCGTTAGATTAGCAGTATCTGGCATGCAGTGTGTGTGTTGTTTCAAGAAAAGCAAGACAGAAGGGCACTCTAAAGCAAACAAAAGGTTGAAACGATCTGGCTCCAGCCAGACAGAAGGAGGACTTAGGTTCAGGGTATGGAAACACAGCCAGCACATGCTCTAACCCCAGTGACGTTTCACAGCAGCTATGTAAAACAAGAACTCTTTCACACTCCGGTCCCCCCACAACCATGGGGTGTTGCGCTGGGCTGAGTGTTACCTGACTTTGATATTCTCCATGCAGACCCCATATTTGTTCATGTTTACACGTTTTGACAGGAAAGGAATTGCTCTGCTTAGTATCCCCTGGGTTCCTTTGCAGCGGTTTTAAACACTGTAGTGCAAATAACAAACTCAGCAGGTCCTACAACAATTTGGATCCCACCAGGCAGAGCTTGTATCTGGCAGTGCAGTGAGCGAGAGTGCAGATTGCTGACGTAAATTTCAGACCTACAGCCTTTTCAGCGTGCAGCTATGTGGAAGGCTCCCGTTCCCTCCAAATAGGGATAGGAAAGTGATGGAGATGCTGTGATAGGCCATTCAGTTAGCTCCATCCTCCTCCTTTCCTTTTTAATCCACCTCAGCACGCTTCATAAATACTTCTCACAGTAGCTGGACATCGAGGAGCTATTCATAAATACCATTTGCTGGGATATACTGGAGCTGTGTGTTCAGTTAGTGGTATCCTGCCTTTAATATCATAGGTGAATATCTCTCTAAATTCCAAGCTTGTGGAAATTTGCTTTTCTGTAGTTGATGCTTTGCACTGAGTTGCATTCTGATTTGAGCCTTTATACATAATAACCAAGATGGGGATAGTGTGCTGAATGTTCTTGGTCAAATTTTGTCTTCAGCTGTGTTGCTTTTATTCTGTTTTTATCTTACGTCAGGCCCTGCTTTAAGCTGTTATTTTATGTGCAGAGGGCCCAGAAATTAAGGCAGTTCCTGCCCTAAAAAAGGAAATAGAGGGCTTAAAAGTGTCACTGGATTCCTGATGAGGAAACTCAGACACAAAGAACATTAAATGATTTATCTGTATCTTGGGGCTAATCAGGGCATTTATTGCCAGACTGTCTTCATGCTTCTGAGCTCTGATCATGTTTAGTACCTTTTAAATGATATTCCTTTTGAGTTAACAAGGAAAAGCAACAAAGAAACCAAAACCAGACCCAAAAGGTATAGAATCTATTGTACACTGAAGATACAGCATACTTTCCTCTGAAGGACCTTTCATCTAACTCCTAGGTGACTGTATTATCACTACAGGGAATAAGAAGGGGTTGCTGTTATCTGAATAGGAAGGAAGGAAGGTTGGGAGTTCATATATTCAAAAAAATGAATGCCGGATATTGGAGTGAGGCTTTCATCTCTGCAAACAAGCAGCAAATGACACTTGGTTCAGTGAATTCTAGCACTGGTCTCCTGTTGGTCTTTTCCAGATCTAAGATTCACATTTCAAACTGGAATCCAATGAGCTGAAATTTTATTTATATTCAGGATCAATGAGGTTAAGTGCAGCAAGCCAATACCTTCATTAAAAGGCAATTCCTTAGAAATGGAGGGGACCTTAAAGCCCATCCTATTCCAACCCCTGACATGGGCAGGGACAACCTCCCCCAGCCCCAGCTGCCCAAATCCCATCCAGCCCGGCCTTGGGCACTGCTGGGGATGGGGCACCCACAGCTCCTCTGGGTGTTTAACAATGTCCAATATGCAGGAAAGCAGAGAAACAGCAGCTAGAAATAATGAATGCACTCTAGAGCTGTTGAAATGACAGACCTCTATTCGTAAGTAGTAGCTGTATTCAAAAAAAAAATAAAAAAATTAAATCCAATCTTACCAGTAATTAGAAATGTGGGACAAAATCAAGAAGGGGAAAGCCACATGCTGCTGCAGTGGCATCAATGTTTGGCTCTAAGGAGTGTTTTTGCTGTGAGAGATGAAATTAGGGTGGAGTTAGAGCCTTCACCTCACCCCAATGTTTCGTTCAGTCTGTAAATAAACCCTGGGGGAAAAAAAGAGCCCTCAGCAAAAAAGTCAAATCCAGTGCTTGGGGTGCTGTGTACCTGAACTATGTGTTTGCAGAAAGCACCAATCTACTCAGTTCACACAAACTTATTTTTAAAGAGCTGTCAGACAGCTGAAACTCGTTACTATTCCTAACCGGGGGAGAATGCCTGTGTGCTAGACTGGGAAAGGATGGACCAAATAGCCTACCCCGTCCCTGTGTGTGAGACTGGAGAATCGATATCAGTCCTTGATAAGACACTGGCAGTTCAGTGAGGTTAAGGTCTTTGGGGAGCAGTGGGAGGGTGTATAAAGCTGCGTGTGGGAAGCTTTCAAAGCTCAGGAGGGACTTCTCAGTGCAGACATGGGGAGCCATAACCACCGGAGCTGACAGAGCAGGTAGTTTGGATATCTAATGCTATAGTGAGGAAACAGGTGGTGTTATGAGGGCCTAAAAGTAAACTATATACAAAACCAGGTCTGCAGCTGATGAAAATTGGCTGAACTCTGTTTGTGCAAAGTTGAACTCTCTTGCTTTAAATTTCATGAAGATCTCTGTATTTGGCAGTGTAACAGTTTAGGCGCCCTGACACACTGAAGTGTGGATGGAACAAAGTACGGTTTCATTCAGTCAGTTGCTGTAAATATTTATGAACATAGCCATCATTGGTAGGGAATGTGTTGTTACTCAGCATTAATATTACACAATGAAAAAGGCAAACATGGCTAAGGCTCATGAGGCCAGATCTGGAGCCCGTGAAATTTATATAAGGATCTGTTCCTCCCCAGATCTTGGATATCCTTCTGAAGCTCCAGACAGGTAGGTAAATAGCCATGCAGAGTTAGAGATGCCTGTTTCAAACTAGGAATTATTCCTGTATTGATATTAACATACTGATGTTTTAGAGGAAGTTCTTTGGTTTGTTGAAGGCAGAAGCTTGCAATCAGTGATGCTTTTTGTTGCCTGCTGGCTCTTCTAACCCCTAAGCTTCATTATTTCTTGTACTTGGGGTCCTGGTGAGTCAGCATGACACTAATGAGACAGATTTCATGATGTCGCTGCCCAGAGGGTAGTAGCCAGCTGATTGTATGTCTGCAAGGTCAGGGTCTGACAGTTATTGTGAATCATTAGGAAGAGAGTCTTTTAACTTCCCCTGTTGGGAAAGGCAACATTTGTTGTTCTTGTTTTTATTATATGCTGTTTTATTTCCCTTTTAGAAAGCTAAAACAGTTTGTTTTTTTTCCAGATATGTCCATTCCAAAGAAAAACCTTCTAGTTCTGCCTTGCCCAGAAACCACTCATTCCTTTTGCAGACTGGCGAAGTGATGAAGGATTCGGTTTGTCTGAAGCATCCTCTTGGGTGCAGAGAGATCTGGCTTATGGCTATGTCACAGACTCTGTATGTGACATTATCTGTATTATTTGGCCTTTGTTTCATTTTCCATAACTATTCAAAATGCAGTATGTGTTGCATGTAGAAAACCTTTTGGAAAGGAAAACTGCACTAAAGCACCATTCATTTTTTTTCAGGTTCAACTTTCAAACTTAGCCCTATCTTTTCCAGAATGGATTCTATAACACACTAAATATCTTACTGAAGAAAGAAAGTGCTACAATAATCAGAAGTAGATAAAGCTCAAACCAAACATCTTTCTTCACTTGCAGTACTAGCCTGACACCTTAGGGACCTCTTTCATAGGCACAGATACATCTGTCAGTCTCTTCTGGCTAACACCTCCGCACAACCAGATGTGTTTAGCTCTTTGGCTTGCTGTCCTCTGACTTCCAGCCTTGATCCCTGGAGTGACATTTGGGAAAGAATGACTCCCCCAGCCACCTTTTCCCCAGTCTCCTTCTAGCTTCCAGTCTGCCTTGCAGCACCTTCCTTTGCGGCATGTAATTCCTGGAAGTCTGTACTCCTTGGTTATGTTCTAAGATGTTGGAGTTGGACGGATCCTGGCCTGTGGAATTCAGTGGTAAACATTCTCAGGAAAGGCTTACTGTCTGTCACAATAATTTGCTAATCTGTTTATAGCTGGGATTCTTACTAAATGAAATCAGTCCCCCACATAGCCTTTCCATCCAAATATCTCCAAGAAACTGAGTTGGTGCCTTTGATGACATCACTTTGCTTGCTGCAGCTTAACAACATTGAGCAATAAGCCTCTGGGATTTTTCCTACTTTGGAGTTCACAAGGTGTAAGAACAATTAAAAGGGTTCTTACATCCCCTCTTGATACTACAAGGGAAGCCTGAATTGAAGATTGTTCAAGATTCTCTACTGGAAAGTTGTTCGTAGTACATGTTGGCAGGCAGTGTGAATTGGAGCCAAAGCCATGTTTATTGAGTACATTTTCAACTTCAGCGAGTTATGTCATTAAAGGGACAGTGTTATGTGCTTAAAATGATTGTGCTATTTCTGTTATCCGTGTTACAAGTTTATGAGCACTCTGCAGCTAGAGAGCTTATGGGTTTCATTTATGCTATAACTTTGTGTCTCTTCCCCCTGCTGTGAAAGGAGACTGCACTGAACGTGTTCAGACCCACCTGCCCTTTCCATCCTCATACGTTGCCAGTATATGCCTACGTAGCAAAGCGAAACCTAATTGTTCTCTAAACAAGAATAACTTTCAAGTAAGCTTCAAACTGGGTGGCATGAGTGCTAACTACTATTAAAATACGTGACAAATTTTAGTACTGCTACCACATTGTGTAACTGTAGACTCCAGTAGGCTCTTAAAGCTCACCTCAACTCCTCCTTACTGCAGCCATTGTCTGTGCTGCTCAGCAGGTCACACCTGTGTTTTGCTGTGCAGGTGTAGCCCAAGAATACATCAGTTTGCATGAACAGTTAGTTGCCTTTTCAGAGAGATCGTATTGCTTCAGAGCCAAAGATCACAGTTGTTCAAGGGCTAAGCTGGAAATCTTTATAAAGCAGATGATGCTAGAGATCTCAGAAGAGTTCTGTAACTGTCAAAATGGGGTTTTCTAGTATTTGCTCTAGAAAATTTTGCAAAGGTTCTTTGTAAATTGATGTTACTCTGTTAATTAGATTATTCTCTTAACTGATATAGAGGAGTTTTGCAAATCTGTGCACAGCTTTTAAAAATACATATTTATGTGTATTAGCAGTCCACAATTCAGCCATCATGTTCCTTTCTTTTGTGTACTTGAAACTGCTTAGTAATTTGAGGGAGAGCCCTTCAGCCAGTCAAAAATGACCATGGAAATTAGAAACTCCCTTACTGTCTTGCTACAAAAACACAGATGAAGCTGCAAAGTCAGCACAGAGCTGTTTGGCATGTATGAGGAAGGAAGCCACACAGCACTGTAATATCCAGCTCAGGTGCAGCCCAAACCCCTGGCACAAGGGGAAATAACAGACCAAAACCAAAAGTCACTCCAGAAAATACTTAATTTTCTAGGAGTTTCTGATATTTTGCGATTGTCTTTATCTTTTATTTTCTCTTTGTATTTGAAAGAGCCAACCACCTACTTGGAGTACGTGTGTTCTGCAGATCAGAGGTATGGTGGTAGTTTAATCTTGGCTCAATTCTACATGCATATGAACACCTCTTTCTGGCAGTGGGACTGCAGTGGGGCTCAAAGAGGGCTGTGTTGAGAGAGAACCTGTTACCAAATAGTTTGGACAGAAACTTTAATTCCTATACCTTCATTGAATCATAGAATCATTAAGGTTGGAAAAGACCTTCAAGATCACCTGGTCCAACCATCAACCTACCACCAATGTCACCCACTAATTCATGCCCCTAAGCACCAGGTCCTTGAACACCCCCAGGGACGGTGACTCCACCACTTCCCTGGGCAACCCGTCCCACTGCCTGATTGCTCTTCCTGAGAAGAAATGTCTCCTCATTTCCAAACTAAACCTCCCCTGGCACAACTTGAGGCCAATCCCTCTAGTCCTATCACTAGTTATTTGTGAGAAGAGGCCAACCCTCAGCTCCCCACACCTTCCTTTCAGGTAGTTGCAGAGAGCAATAAGGTCTCCCCTGAGCCTCCTCTGCTCCAGACCAAACACCCCCAGTTCCCTCAGCCGCTTCTCACAGGACTTGTACTCCAGGCCCTTCACCAGCTTCGTAGCCCTGTTCTGGACACACTCTAGGGCCTTGATGTCCTTCTTGTAGTGAGGGGCCCAGAACTGAACACAGAATGATCACCTCCCTGGCCCTTCTGGCTGCACTATTCCTGGTACAAGCCAGGATGTTGTTGGCCTTCTTGCCCACCTGGGCACACGGCCAGCTGGTGTTCAGGCGAGCATTGATCAGCACCCCCAGTTCCTTTTCCCTCTGCACAGCTTTCCAGCCACTCTGCCCCAAGCCTGTGGCTCTGCATGGGGTTGTTGTGGCCAAAGTGCAGGACCCGGCACTTAGCCATGTCGAACCTCATCCCATTGGCCTCTGCCCATCGACCCATCCAGTCCAGGTCCCTCTGCGGGGCCTCCCTACCTTCCTCCAACTTGTGTCATTTGCAAACTTACTGAGGGTGCACTCAATTCCCACATCAAAGTCATCAATAAAGATATTAAAGAGGATGGGCCCCAACACCGACCCCTGGGGAACACCACTGGTGACCGGTCACCAGCTGGATTTCACTCCGTTCACTACCACTCTCTTAGCCCAGCCATCCAGCCAGTTTTTAACCCAGCAAAGATTGCACTTGTCCAAGCCATGGGCTGCCAGCTTCTCCAGGAGAGTACTGTGGGAGACCATGTCAAAGGCCTTGCTGAAGTCTAGGTAGACGACGTCGACAGGCTTTCCTTCATCCATCAGGCAGGTCACCTGGGCATAAAAGGAGATGAGGTTGGTCAGGCAGGACTTGCTTTTCATGAACACATGCTGATTTTATGATTCTGTGAACTTAGTTAACATTTTATAGACATTTCACAGTAGTGGTTCATAGATGAGAGTAATTGTCTCTATGTATTAACTGAAGGCTAGTGGCTAATAAGGATATATTGGATAGTGTGGGACCTGGGCGTGACATAAATGGTACGAAGGGATGAATATTGCTTCCTTTGCTGTAGTCTAGAATTAGTTGACAGAAATCTACATAAGCTGCTGTCATAATTTTGAACTGTAGTTAATAGAAACATATATATATATATGAGTTCTCGTGACATTTTTATTCTGCAGTTTTTTGTTGTTTTTTGTTGTTTTGATTTTTCTTAAGAGAAAAAATGACTTTAAGAAGTCATTTAAAATAATCTTTGAAGATGAGAGGGTTCAGTTTCTATGCCTCTGAACTCATGCTCAATGGACTGGATTTTTTTCTGTTTGCTGTGAGCACTTGGTTCAGGAAGCAAACAATTGATATTTGGAGATAAGAGGGATCTCATGTGAGGGCACATGCAGAGCTGCCGTCAGAGTGCAGATGCAATGACTGAGGATAAAGCATACTTACCAAGGAAACATCGGAAAAAGCTCTTCACAAAAGGTTTGTCTGTCATGAGGCCTTGTGGGAAAGATCTAAGAAACTTCATGTGCAGAATAAGAACAAGAACACTGAAGTTTCTGAAAGGAAGGGTGGGAACAAAGTGATGCAGAAGGATACACTGCATCCCTATGCTGGGACTGACACAGGAGGCAACAACTGTGAAAGCTTCACTGCAAAAATGCCATAGAGCTAACCTACCTAGAAGAGCTAAGGCACCAGTTCTGAAATTAATCAGCTAAAAAGGGGAGGGAAGAACAAACAAACCTCTTTGCAGCAAACTCCACAGTTCATCTGTGCTGAAAATACGCATGAAATAAGCTGTTGCATGCTTTTTAAAGGAGATACTCAAGAGGCTGCAGCTGTCTGTAAGAGCTGTATGTGATACAGGGATAGTTTATGAAGCCAGAGGAAACATGGTTCCAAGCTGTTTGAGGCTTCCCAAAATCAGGCTGAGGACGGTAACATGTGGCTTCACAGTGCCCAGCTGGCGGAACAGAAGGTACTGAGGACCTGCTCCTCTACCCGTCATTTTCACTGAGGGTGTGAGGAATGAAAGGATTTTAACCAGCAAACAGCGTAAAGTGACCAAGGTAGGATGTTTCTCTGTGAAAAGATTTTGGCAGCTGACTACCAGCTGCGGCACATGCTGTAAAGGCCTATTCTCAACCTATTGGTTTCTGAGTGTACCATGTGTCCTGAGGATGAGAGAACCATGGTTTGGGTTGATTTCCAAGGCCACCTTCCCTCTTTCATACTGTTTTTTTTTGTTGTTGTTGTTTGTTTGTTTGTTTGTTTGTTTTTGAGTACAGGCCTTTGCTCCTAGCAAAGAGGGTGTCTGTAACTGCTGTTCTGGCCACTGCCCATAACGGTCTGCTCAGAGGGATGGCTGGTTATGGCACAGTGTGATACCTCCTGATTATCCAGGCCTGGAAAGTCACACAAAGAGTCGAATGTGTTTCTAACTTAGTGGCCAGTGGCTGTGATCTCAGACTTGCATGGTGTCTGTGGTATCATTTTTAACCCCTTGTCTGAAGAATGGAAACTTATTTTTTCCCAATGATTTATAATTGACCTTAGGTTCCGTCTGTGATCAGGAACTTTCATGGATTAACTTCTTGGAATATTAAATAAGTTATAATAATTTTTATAAACTCTCCTGTGCTGCTTGCATTTAGCAAGGAGAAGAAACCATTCAGGTTATGCCCAGCGAGACCCAGAGGACCTTCTGCGGAAGGCTGTGCTCAGCCTGGTTTCCAAGCTGAATTTTTTGTGAGGGCATTTGGAGAGAGCTTTGTAGAAGTGTCCAGATTGCTGGCGTTTTCTCCAAGTAGACCTAATCTATGAAGAAATTTGAGATTTGCAGTCCCTGAGTCGTGAGGCTCCCCGAGCCACACTTTCAATGATCACATTATTCATGTTCTCAGGAAAAAAATATTCCATTGGCGTATTATGTCTCGGCTTGTGTTTCCTGATACTACAAAGGAGGCTGCACCTATGCATTTCTGATGATGTCAAATTCAACCACATTTAGAAACTGTCTTCCTCCAGTGGAATATAATCTATTGACACAGTTGGCTTTTTACAGTGTGGTGAAACATTAACTGCTTCCTCTCCTCCATCCTAGAACACCAAACTTTTGACCTGCCATTTAGGAGGCAAGCACACTTACACCCACCAAAATTCGGAGTAATGTCACTTGTTTCTAGGAAGCTATTTTGGATTTACACCCCTTTAGGATCAGAACTTGCTCTTGAGTGCTCTCCTTCCTCTCACCCCCTTCCTGCATAGTTAAAATGCTCTGAAGTTTTTGTAGGCTCTCACATTCATATCCCACATTAAATCCACAGTAGGCATTGTAGGTCACAGTAGGTCAGGCATTGCCATGCCATTGTGGTGAATATATCGTCTCTCTCTGAAGTAGATTTGCCTTTCATCAGATTCTCTAATGTGATAAGAAAAATAAATAATGATAAGAAATATGAGATACATGAGCAACTCCATCAAACTTTGTAGGAAAAGGAGAACTATCAGGTTTAAAGAGCAGCCCAGGCAGTCCAGTAACTTCTCTCTGAAATAGCTAATTATGGAACAAACACTGCACTTACAGTGCTCTCCTGAGAGAACTGCCAACTCTCAGATAGTCCAGAATCCATTCAAGTTTGAAAGAACATTGTATTAAAGCCTAGTTGTTTTTGAAACACTGCTTTTAGAAGACAAGTCTCCTCTTGAGAGCACATCTCATAGCTTCTCTCTTTGGTGCATGCACTACACTTAAGCAGAACATATTTGTAAGGGCTAGAAACAAAAGTTAAACGGAAGAGCAAGTCTCTTTGTGCAAAATAAGTAGGTGTATATGTACATCTGTCTGTTGGTCTGAACCACCACCATTCTGTGCCACAGGCCAGGGCAGGTCTTTGCTGGTGATGGGGGAAAAGAGCACAGTGTAGTGCGGCTCCTGCTGCATACCAGGCTCTGAAGTGGGCACAGCCTGGGGGGGTGGATTTGAGCCTAGGAAATGCTGTGCATGGGGCCTCTCAGGACTTTACAGATTCTATGGATTTTAATCATCTGAGTCTTTCATGCACAGTGTTGATTTTTTAGATGCAATAGAAAAATCTTAAATCCTTAATCCACTTTTAGAAAAGAAAACCTGAAAAGTGTCTGTAGTCTGTTGTTCCCTTCAATGTAGCTCTTACAAGAACTGTATTCTTTGCATCAGCTTCTGGAAAGAACATGGGCTAAGTGAGAAAACTAAGAACATTTTGTATGTTCTTTGCCCTTGTTACTGGACTGCTTGCTTTGTCTGCCAGTAGAGGTAAAAAAAAAAAAAAAAAAAAAAAAGTATTTTCCTATTTTACTGAGGATTAATTTATTCATCTTTACCACAGTACTGGGACAGGCACTGGTGCCAGGGGTCACTTCCAAGATTGACTTAAAGACTTCCTCAAGTGTCAGTTAGTCTAGAGATGAAATTTGCTTTCTATTTTCTCTGGCCTTTTTTTCCCCCTGAATCCAGGACCTCCTGAGTCTCTGAAACTTTCTCTGATGTCTGAAGCAGTTGCTGAAAGGAGTAAAATCTGTTGTACTATCCTTCCTGAATTGCAATGGATCTTTAAATATATGCAGTTCATAACAGAGGCCCCGCAGAATATAAAGGGAGGGCATTTCTCCCTGCTGTTCTTGCTGTTGTTGTCTGGTTGCCTGATGATTTGATATACCCCGGTATTTCTCATGAGCTTCTTAATTAATGTTTTTCAGTACTGTAGGACTGTGACACCTCCACTGAATTGCATGTAAGCTTACTTACAAATAAAGTTATGACGTGGTGCTTAGGGACATTGTTTAGTTGGTGACAATGGCAGTGGGGGGATGGTTGAATCAGATGATCTTGAAGGTGTTTTCCAACCTTTATGATTCTATGAAATGCCCATCGAACCACCAAGATGTGAGTATTGAAACGAGTCACGTTGCATTCCCATTGGTAGCACAGCAGAGCCAATGCAGCAAGACCGCTGCCGCCCTGCAGCCCTGTCTTGAGTGCCTGAGATCTGGGAGCATGGATGGGGGGTGGCACAAACAGGGAAGATGCTTTCCGGTTCTGTGAAGCCTTTCTGTGCTACCCCTCCTAAAGGCAGAGCAGTCTGTTTTAGCAGGGTCTCTGTCAATTCATGGCAGTCTCTCAGTGGGGCTGAGCATCCTCTGCCTGCAGAGGACAGTTTATTTTTATTGTGGCTGCGCACAAAGTGCTGAGATGTCCCAGCTCATTTTTTTCAGCTACTTCATGGGATACTGAATGCAAGGGAAGTTATTTGGTGACTTGTTTCAGCAGACAAGATTGTTGTTATTGCCAGATGCTTTCCTTCTGGCTTGCCTTGGGGTGGGCGGGGGGGATCACCCGTGGCTAATTAGAAACAGGTATTTTTCTGCAGGTTATGCTGCCAGACAGAAGCCCTTTTGCGTCTCGCAGAGTCCACGCAATCTGCAGCGTCTGAACAAGCCCCATGGGGAAAGGGATGAATTTTTCACACCTGTTTCTCCAAATTTAATAATACAAAAATCCATGCAAGCTCAAGGAGGGCAACATTCCAGTAACATTTTGCTTTTACTGACCAAAATTTCCCGTAAGATGGGCCTCTGGCTATAGAATGGAAAATCTGTCCTCACTCACTTCCCCCTCAGTGCTGGGCGGACATATGGAGTCTGGTTGCTTTTTTTTTTATTCTTGCCAGGGCTGCTGCAGTAGCTCTGTGCTTGTTAGTCCCGGGTGCCATGAAGTCAGAGCCACGAGTCTCCCCATTGCAGTAGGCGGTGGGGGTTGGTAGTTTGTTCCAGGGACGTTCCTAAACCCTGTGTCACTTCATTACACAGCAAATTGGGAACAGACGCTGGTAACGTAGACAGAAGGAAGAAAAAAAGAAAAAGGGGAGTCATGATACTATCGAAGAAATATGTGTAAAGTCCGTAAGTGCTTCTGCGCTCTGGCCAAATGCCAAGTTGAAATCCAAGACGCTTGATGTATTGCATTCTAAGTTTCCCACAATAGTTTGTTTTTTGTTTGTTTGTTTGTTTTAATCATTTAACAACAGGTAGCGAAACACAAAACTTTTCTGTGTGGCAGTTAACGTGTTGAGGTGTAGGAAAACTACAGCAGGAGGACGTGGGCAGAATTCAGCTATAATGGACTGGAATTCATGACATATGGAGTATCTTGTTGGCTTTACCAAATGGAATCACTTCCTAACTGTAATGAGCAATCTTGGACATGATCATTTTGGGATACCAAAGAACTGGCTGTTACATGAGTACTTGTAATCCTCATTGCATAATGGTGCCTGTAAAAAGCTTTTAAAGGGAAATAAAATATTTGGAATTTGATAGCTGCATAGGTTCTGCATCCTCTCTCTGTTCTCCAGGCATCAATTTTAGAAATCAGCCTTGTGGGAGGCATTTAAACCAGTAACAGTAGGAAAAAGCTCTCAGAATATAAATGTTTGCCCTTAAACTTGTTTTAGATGAGAGAAGACTAACTGCACTCTAGCAAAATCAGGCCTGTTCTGGAGATAACAGATACAAACAGAGATCTACAGCAGGAACTCTTCTTGGTTAGATCCTCATCTTAGTTGTGTGCATCTGTGCATTCCTTCTTATAGACAGCATCTGCCAATTGTAAGGCCAAAGAACTGAATTCACCCTGTACACAGCAACAAGACTTTACTGTTCAGTCTTGATTGTTTTGAAACATAGGTATTATTAAATTATTGATATTGTTAGTGCAGTAAAAGAAACATCCATTCTTTTGTGAATTAAACTTATGTATTCAATTAACTTCAACTTGGTAAATGAAGTTTTGGAGGAATATTTGCACAATACTGTCATACAACTTTCACTCCAAAAGCATGGGGATGAAAGAACTGTATTCAGAATAAAAGCAGCACACATGATTCCTATTGTTGTGCTGTCATATAAATGGGTCGCAAGCAGCCTTATTTCAACATAGAATGATGTGGATTATTCTGTTGTAGAAGGTTTGCCTGGTTTGTTAGCTCTGAAAGGGTGATAAGCTTAAATCTGAGCTAAGAAAGGCCATTATGTGGAAGGGAGAAAGTTTAAATTGAATTTGTTCTTCTACTGATGTTAATAGAGCCCCAAGCTGAGAGATAACAGGGTGCCCCTGACTTTTCAAGCATGAAGGAAAGGCACCTGGTATAAGGAGCAGTCAGCTATGGCCTTTCTTACTTTAGCACATATATTCTGCTTGTTGTTGTGTTTTGTGATGGGATCCAGTCTCAGTCTGTGGGAGACCTCGCTGCCCTGTTAAAGGTGTGAAAAACTGGGAAACAAGACAGGACTGATGTTCAGAGCTTAATTACAAACTTGCAATTTTTTTGTTGGTGTTGTTAAATTCAGGACGTCAATGTTTCTGACAAATTCACTCTTTCATTTTTGGTTCAAATTATTGCTAAGCCTGTATTTCTAAAGGTATAGAAGCTATGTAAGAGCTGAGCTAACGCATTTGAAGAAGTCTGGGATTACAGCTGTCTTTAATGAAACCTGAGTTAGCTATAGAAAACGTAAGTAAGCTAAATCCCATCTGCTTTGAGGTTTCCCTTTGGTCCCAGAAGAAGCTCAGCGCAGGATATGAGAAGATGTGTATGGGCTCCTTCCGGAAATGCTGGGAGAAAGGCAAGGAAAAAAGGCCTCCCTCTGCTCCTTTGGTCAGCTTTTATGATGTGACCTCACTGCTAAGAACCTCACGTAGTGTCTCACTGCAGCGCGGTGAGCGATACCTGAGGGGAGAGCAGAAGGAGCTTGTCTTCCCCCTTGACACCGTACACTTGGGATCTGGCATCTTTTCCAATCTCTTCACTGTGTCCATGGAAAGGGAAATGTGTCCCATGTCAGGGAAAATGGGCAGTGCCAGGAATTAGGTGGTAGGACCCTGCTCCTGCCTCTTCATGGCTGGGTGCAAGCTGGAGAAGAACACCTAGATCAGGCAGGACATTCCTGAGGGCTCCTATGAGTGATCTGGGGTTAATTGTGCAGCTGGTCCTTGTTGGTCTTTGACAGCTCGGGTATGATATCCCAGCTGGTCGGGGGCTATTCTGAGAACAAACAACAGAGGAATGGGAGATGCTAATTAGTTAGCACTTTTCACTAAAATTGGCAAGATGGGAGCAAGGGAGGCAAATGCAGATTCTCCCAAGTCTGCCTTTCCTTGACCCTGTTTCTTGTTACATTATCAAAAAGCAAGGCAATAATTAGGCAAATATAGCTGCAAAAACTACTTTCTTAGTACTCAGGGAAGCCACAATTATATTTCAAGGATATGTATCTGTCTTATGTACCAAACTGCTTTCCCTCTGCCCCAGGATATTGCCCTTGAACCTGTAGTTTGACATCCAGAGTTGGTTCTTCCTTGAAAGCGAGCCCAGAAGTTCCAACCTGCACACTAAAAGACTTGGCTGCTCTGTACAAAAGCCATGCAGGTCAAATGGCTCTGTCATCTGGCTCAGTCTCGACTATTTCAGTGAACCTTTCAACTCTTCAGCTGCCTGCAGAGGCCGAGTTACAAAGCAAATGATTGGTTCTCCATCAGTCAGATTCCTGACTTTCTGTAATGACTTTATCTGCTGCTCATCCCCGAGAGTGGGACAGAGGAACTAAATATTCCTGTTTGCTAATTTGTGACCATGATTTATTATTTTCAAACAATTTTAGGGTATCCTTTGAAGCCTAGAGGCATAAATGCCTAGGACTACCACAAAGAGGAATGGCTTGGGACAGTTCCTTTCCCAGCCACAGAGCTTTCCCTTTCCCTTTCTTTCCCTTTCTTTCCCTTTCTTTCCCTTTCTTTCCCTTTCCCTTTCCCTTTCCCTTTCCCTTTCCCTTTCCCTTTCTTTCCCTTTCCCTTTCCCTTTCCCTTTCCCTTTCCCTTTCCCTTTCCCTTTCCCTTTCCCTTTCTCTTAAAGTGTTAATGAAACTAAGGATTCCTTTCACTTTCCCTTAAAGGATTAAGGGAATTAAAGATTCCCTTTCCCTTAAAGCATTGAGACAGCTGTGGTGACCAGCTTTCTACTTTAAAGATTGGATCCAAATCCTTACAGAGTTTCTTTCTCTTTCATTATTTATTTATTTATTTATTTAATTTATGCTTACATTCATATTGTTTACCTGTTAAATAGTTAACCAGGCCAGGTACAGCTCTGAGACTAACTGACAGCATTCCCTGAAGCATGAGTGGCTAGACTGAGACTGAGTTGTAATTTTCCTTTTTCCGTTAGGAAAGATTTTTTTGCTCCTGTTTTCCTCAGAAAAGAGGCCTTCCTTCTACAACAACAATTATAACAGGGCTTTTTATAACAGGGCTTTTTTTTTTTTTTTTTTTTTTTTTTTTAAATTTCAGTATGAATAGCTGAAAACATTAGATTTGCCACACAGGCTTCTGACTGGGTATTAGAAAATCCCATTCCTAGTCTTTGATCTTGTTCTCATGTTGGTGACATTCAATTTTAGTATAGCTTCTCCCTCAAAAAGTGCTACGCTCATTGCCAAACTTGTTTTACTAAACTGTATTGGATTATGTATAGCTCATTGTGCCCTAGGGAAAATCTATATGACCTTTAAATTCCCATCTCATTTTTAATGTGCAAATGCTTTGACATTTTTTGATGAAATGTGCAGTTGGGATTAGATATTTGTCTTGAACTCATGAAACTAAGGATGCATTTAGCTACTAAAGTAACTTTTTGTTAAACCCTTATTTTCCTTTTTTTTTAAAAAAAAAAAATAGTAGTAGACTTTTACATTTACTAGCAGCAAACTGAGATATGTCTGTGGGACAGGTATACGTTCCTGCAAAGGAGTTGCCTCTTGCTTGTACTAGGTGAGTGTCTCTAGCTGGTGTGTTTCTTAGTGACTGAACATGTTCCCTGTGAATCACATCTCACTCGGGGAAGTATTTCTTTCAGGCACCACTTACTGCAGAGCCCTTCAGGGCTATTGCTTAGTCCAGGAGGGCACCACGGGCTCCAGAACATCCACGTTTTTTTTTGCAGGGGTGTGGAGGTGGTGTGGTCGGATGTTACTGAGGCATAACGAGGGCAGTTCTGATGAGCCCCGTCAAGGTTCTACTTGAAATTAAGACAGATTCTTGTTAAACAAACCCTACTAGATATACCAGGATACAGAGCAAAGGAACATTGCTTCCAATCTCTGTAGAGAGCTACATTTTTCAGTTACTGTGCTCATTAGCTATCCTCATCTCTACCTAAGTGTTCACAGCCCCGGGACCATTCCTGTGGGTAATGTGAGCTACCTCCTTCCAGGCCAAGTCCTTGTGGTGATCGTTGGGTGAAATTGTATCACATTTTCTAACAAAAGGGTACTTAAGTGTGCTCACATCTGTTTGTGCCATGTACCTGTCAATTCTTCAGGCGCTATTAGCATTAGGAATCTCATCGCTTTAGGACTGATAGCAGCTGTCATTACATTTGAACATCTTTCATATAGAATGGGTAAGCACTACAGATTTTATTTTGCTGTTGTTGCTATTTAAGTGTGGGGGGAACTGTTCCTGCAAGTCACTTAAGGATGTGTTTAACTTCATTAGCTGTAATTTTGACATCAATAAGCTTGAATAGATGATTATATTAAAGTGTACTTAAGTTTTTAGTGATGGATAGGAACATGTGCTTAAGGGTTTTTATGAACACAAGCACTTATAAGATACAGTTTGGCATGACATGGTATAAAACCTTTACTGGCAAGCAGATCAAGTACTTTCCCTCTGTCATCTGTGGCTTAACCACTTACAAGTAGTGTTAACATGTTGATAAAAGTTTTATGCTATCCCATATAACCTTCATTTTCTTCCTCAGTCCTCCACAATTTTGGCATATTCCTCCTCATCTCTTTTCCTACCTTGATACATAGTGAAAAACATATTTTGTTTTATAAACTCCTAATAAAGTCTACTGTAAATACAATAAATGACAAAGATATTTGTGAAGATTAGAATCTACTCTGTGTCACAGAGGCTGACACCATCAGTTGGGATGGAAAATACTCGTGCACTGGTTGTTCTCAATTTACTTACTATTTCTTGCAGTGAAGCTTTCATTTTTTTTCGAGTGAATTTTGCATAGTGCTATCTAGAATTTATTTATAAATATTTTGGATACCACTAACAACAAACTGTTGTGTAACATATTATCAGTGTAATGCTGCCTACTTTGCAAAGAACATGTATTTTATATACTAGGGAAAGGGATGAAAGACATGATCAGATCATCTCTCAGAGAACAGCAGACTGTGTTTGTCATGAATAACTTGTTAGTCATGGCTCCACTCTTGTGTATCCTTTAAGAGGCACGGTTTCTTTTCACTGATGTGTTAAGAGAGTTTGAAATAACTTTATTAAACACCAACATTTTCTCAATTACCTTATATTTGAGATTCAGCTTGTGTTCTTTCCAGGTCATACAAATACTGTCAAGACATAATAAGCTCTTTAAAAAAATAGTTAAAGAAAGGCTAAATGGATATCAGTTACAACTGGCTTCCTGTATACAAGCGGTGCACAAACCCAGTGGGTCTGCTCTCAGACAGCTGCATCCTATTTCTTCACTTAGGGAATGAATGCAACCCTTGGGAAACATCCTGACAATAATAATATTAAATACAAATAATAGAGGAAATTTCGTTATCTTCTTTGGATATCATCTCTCAAAAAATCCAACATTTTCATTTTTATTTTTTTTTTTGATAATTTAGTGACTGGCATGATATTTACTATTTTACTGGACATTGTGGGGCCAAACATTACTGTATTTAAATGTCCAGTTGATTCCACTGAAACTCTCAGTACTGCTGATCTAAGCATTAGTTGCAAACTTGCACCTTCAGATTTTGTGTTCATCTGCTTCTGTCAGATGTTCCCTGGGTTAGGAATAAGTTGCTGCATTTTCTAATAATAAAACAGTGGCCACCTTTTTCCGTTTTTCAACATGGGTTGCAATTATCAGAATCAATCTAGCCTCAGAGCAATGTCATCTTCAACATGGTTGAACATGGTCATGCCAGTGTTCATAACACTGGGAAAGGATGGTCTGTGAATGACTATATGAAATAGTGTTCTCACCTAAATATAAGCACTGGACAAATAGCCAGAAGTTTGTAATGCTTTTGAAAGCCTATAATCTATTTGGGAGTCATTACACGAAAAATGGGAAAATGTTAGTATGGGGGCAACATGAATTGCTGCAAATAGCAGATATTTAGAGCAGCATTTTAGACATCTAGGATCCTTTTAACTGTCTTGTATATTAGCACAGTGATTCTAAACAGTAAGTGCACTTATAGAAATCAAAGGCTGTTTGCAAATGTTTGTCAAGTAAGAAGCAGTGAATGCACTGGGACCATGGTTTATTGCAAATTAATGGGAAATAACTGAAAAGTAGCAGGTAAGATGGTAGCCCGGGAGCCAAAGGTACAGTGAGGTTGCCAGAACGCCACTCAGTGTGAAATGGAATGACCTGGATTTGGCCACAGTCACAAAGGAGTCATAGCAGTGCTGATGTTGAGACAGAAGCACTGTGGCCTTTATTCTGTACCAGCGAAATCTAGTGAATATTGGCTCAAAGGACAGAAAATACAAGGGAAGACTGTTTAGTGAAAAAGGACCAAAATGTCTTTGGAAATTACTTGTACTACAAGAATTAGTGCATAGAAAGGAGCCTAGAAAGATATTTTTAATTTTTTTAAGGTAATATCTCCTTAAGGATAGATCCTGTAATATTATAGTCTGTCTATAAAACTTGTTGTTGTTGTTGTTGTTGTTTTGTTTGTTTGTTGTTTGTTTTCTATCTTAACATTAAGTAGGATAAGCTGTGTTCAGTGGGATTCACTGCACTGTGACCAGATTGGTTTCTGTTTCTCAGGCTGCCAGTTCTGAATCTGCCCTGGCCATCTCCACCGAGCTCTTGGGTGCTGCTTTTGAGCTCTGTCCTACTCCCACATCGGGTTGCTGTGAGAAATGTACTTCCTTCCAGCCACAGGCAATGAACACCTCCTGGCTCCTAAAATTGCTCAAACCAAGAACCTATTTCCCTGCCCCAAGGCACGATAATCTGGCCTTTTATTTCATAATTTTTATTCCAGTGGCCCAGTGCGTTCCCATCTGCATGCTATTGAAGTAGGCTGCACTATGTGCGTGGCAAGACACATCTCAGGCTGTGCTAACAGGATGTTAATTCCTGCTGTGCTCGCTTCTTTGCCTTCAGGGCAGCTTTCACACTGTCAGATATGCTGCTACAAAGTAAATTACTCCTGGGATGGAGTAAACCAATCCAGGTATTAAAGTTGAACTAAGTCTAATTACCAGTTGAACTAAGTCTAATTACCCGTGTTGCAACAATTTTGTCCCAAGGTGAGGATGAGTATATAGTGTGAAATTCAGTTTTTCCACAGTAACGAGTTGCAGTCTCTCTCATACTTCCATGCTGTCCTAGATTTCATGCTGTCATCTAGCTATTTCTACATTTGTCTGTTATGATTGTCCTTACGTGTTTGAATTTCATCTCCAACATGAGCTTATGTGTAACAACACAGCAACAAACCCAGCTGTTTGTACAAATATTAATGTTCAATTACTTTCTCCCTTCTCAATTCATTAAAAAAAAATAAAAAAAAAATCAATTGCCATTGACAGTTATCTAATGAAAGAGGATACCACAGGGCACATCATTCCGTTTTAGTCCCATGCATTAAAGATCACAACCACAACCTAAAGCTATCTTTCTGATTAAAATACATTTTCCCTCTTTCATATTATCATTTGCTCCTGACTCAGAGAATCGCTCAGCATTTGCCACAGAGTATGGCTTAGGATGGGTGAGCTGGCAAAGATAAACCAAGAACAGGCCTGAACTCTTACCTGAAACTCATCTTATAAGGCATATTGTTTGAAGTCAGGTAAATGGGTGGGGAACGATAGGAGAAAAAAAAACAGTTTAAATTTTGATTCAATAGCTGTTGGCAGAAAAGCTGTTATTAGCAAACACTGCAAAACCAAACCCTGCATATTGCTTCCTGTAGTTTACTCACAAGCTTCCTGTCTTGTTTCAACTTGTGGATGTGGACAGAGGAATAATGTTTGTTTCTTTTTCACATCTATGTGAAAGGACTACTGAAGTAACAGACAGCAAGTGGCTTATTGTATGGGGAACCATCTTTTTCTCAGTCCCCATCAGATTTTATTGGAAACACTGTGTTACAGCTCCTTCAGATCTTGTCCTTGAGTGCAAGTTTTAACTGAATTTCATAGAACTGTATAATGGGGGAGAGCTAACATGGGTCCGCACCAGGATCATTTTCAGAATATTCTGAGAACTGCATACAAAAATTGAAGATTTACTGGGAGCTGTGTACAGTAACCCCACTGCCTCTGGGATCAAGGGAGATGACCAGAACAAGTTTTACCTTGAAGAATCAGCAGAGAGGATCCGATGCCTTTACTGGGGAGTTGTCAATGGTTCTGAGTCTGTCTGACAGGCTCAGCTCTTAGGGCATGACTGGTCTCAAACACAGCTTGTCAAAAACTTGAAGCAGAAATTGGAAATTGTAATGCTGTGCCTGTGAAACAACAAAGAGGAAGAAATCCTAAAAGCGATGTGAGTCCATAGAGCCAGGGAAAGGACAGCTGGGAGAGGGTGCACTCAGAAAGGGAAAATGATCCGAAGGGCCTGGGCAAGCAATTTCAATTCTTGTGAGCATTCTTTATTCCTGAGTAGGATCCCATTGCTTCTTACTGGACAGCCCCATGTCTCTTGAAATCACTAGGTAAAGTTGTCTTCAGAGGTATTTGGATACATCTTGCTTCTGAAATCATGAAGCAGCAGAGCAACCCAGGGGGGCTGGAGTTAGATGATCTTTAAAGTCCCTTCCAACCTGAGTCATTAGATGAATTTCATACTTTATCCTAGAAGATAGACCTGGAAGCTAAGGGTGAAACCCAATCTTTCCCTGTCCACCACCTCCAACCTTCAAAAGAAACAAACCAACCCCAAACCAAAACAACAGCATTACAGCAGCAGTGAGCTGGATGTCGTGGCAGGTAGGAGGGAGGTCAGTGTTAATGAGAATCCTTTAACTGTGATCTTAACTCTGCCACAAGCCTGAGTGAGGTTCAGGGGTAATCAGAGACAGCAAGGCCCCTGCAGCGGTCCCAGGTGAGCACCGTGTGTGCTCCTGATAGCTCCGGGTGGGATGCAGAAAGAATGCACTGACCAGAAAACCATGAGCCTCGAACAAGTGGTTGTGTTATCTTTACACACACACAGCCACGTAATGTCTTTTTATCAGATCTGAGAAGAAAGGGAAGCCCTCCCATGTTCTTCCCTGGGCTTTTATCTCCATCTCCCTTTCTCTCTCTCTCTCTCTCTTTTTTTTTTTTTTTTAACAAAGAATCTTTCTAGGACTCTGCTTGCGAGACTTTTCTCTTGATTTCTGCCCTTTTCTCCCTCCAGCTGTTGAGAGAGCAGAAGCAGTACACCGAGATGCAAACATCACAGGCTTAAAAATGCTGGCATGTGCCAGATCGTCAGCTTGTGTAAATCTGAATTTTTCAGTTGATTCCAGTGAAGTGGGGTTGATTTGCACTAACTGCTCGTTAGTCCTAGTGTGTTCTGTAGGAGTTTCTGGAACTGAAAGCCTGCTTGTGATTCCCCTGGTTTTATTTAAGTTTGCTACTCTTTCGCAACATTGAAATAATGGGAATGAGGGGTTTAAAACTCCTGATAATGTACTTTGCTGATGCTGTAAGGAAAATATTCTGCTTTCTGAGTCATTTGCCCTGAGCTGACTTTTTTTTTTAATGGTTCAGGGGTTTCCTTCTTTAGCCATAAATTGCATGCAAATTCTTTTTTTGTGTGTGTGTCTGTGTATGACAGTGTGTGTATGTGAGTGCGTGTGTGTTTCTTCAGAAGCTAAGCCAAAGAGAGAGGCTGTTCCTTTAAAGCAAAACTGAAAAAAAATGCCTTCAGGCATCCTATTACAGTGGAATGAGCCAAGGATCAGGATTTGCAGCTCAGCTATATAAACCCAGCAGAATCTGGCTGATCTGACCAGTTTGCCTTACTGTCAAACGTTTCTTTCACACACACACACACACACACACACACACTCACACAGAATTAGGCATCACAACTTCTCTGAGTTTTGACAGGACGGCAACAAAGTCAGAAGCTGATAGCTGACTTTAACATCTTTATTTCATGGAGGCTGCTCGCAGCAGGATCTAATCTCTGTCAGAGTCTGTAAGGTAAGTCGGCTTCCTTCCTGAATTAAAAAACCTCTTCTCCCACCCAAGTTTGCAGTAACACAGCCTTCTGTGGTGACCCTCACGGCTAGGACGTTATTCAGTCTGGGTAGTAAGGGAGCTTAGGAGGGAAGATTTTTGAACTGGAGCATGCCTGCCCGTAGTTTGTCTGTGTGATCCGATGCAATGATAATGTAAGAAACTTCTCAATGACGTTAATCTGATCCAATGAATGAATGAAGGATGGATTAGCTGAAAGCTGGGCATCTACAGGAATATGGGCAGAAACCTGGCTGACAGGCTGGGTAGAAAATTAGATTCGGGATTCCCTCATGGCTAGCCAGGTAATATAAATGTGTCCCCATCCTCACACCATGTACCAGGTGCAATACACTTGCAATTCTTAAATCTCCCATGTAACTCTTCTTCCTATGCTATTATGTGTGCCTTGGGAAAGAATCGGGCCCTTTCCCTTTTTCATTTGCCATCTGCACACTGCTTTGCTCTGAACCTTTGTCACCTTTCTCCCTGCCCATTCTCGCTCCAGTTTTTTTTAGAAGTCCAGTAACATCTGAGCCTGCTGTGGGGAGCAACAGACAAAGGAAGATTCAACTGGTATCTCATTGCCAAGTAAATGGGTGGGTTCTGGGCAGCGGGAGAGTGAAATCCTCCAGCATCATGGAAAAACCCGGCACTTGCTTTAACTGCTTGCTGCCGGCTGCACTGAGGTTTCTGCGTCACTGCCTCTGCACTCCCCAGTTAGCCTCAAACTGACTTAAAACAGAGAACTGACTGGGAGAAAGCCATAGCACCTAGCTTCATTTAAGACAAGCCTTCTTACTCAAAACTCTGTGTTACATCACCTTTGCAGAGCTTTCCCTACCTAATTCGCTCTCTAGCTACTGGGAGGTAGAGTGTTTGCTCTAAACTTCTGAAAAGTCCGTGTTATGTCATGCTGGAGGAGATATGATCAGATTGACAGGGCTGGGGCATGTCCCCTTGCATAGTGGAGACATGGAATTAAAAAGCATAGCAAGGTATTTATCAGATTTTTCCGTATGAAAAAGAAGCGAAATCAATGAGGTGCATGGACTGGGCAAAAACCCTCCTGTCAAGCTGTTGTGTGCTTTTTCCTACTTAAAAAAAAAAAAAAAAAAAAAAAAAAAAAAAAAGTCATTTTAAAAAAGTCATTTTACACACTTTGATTAATGTTATACTTTTTTTCCTTTTTATTATGGTGAGGTTCTGTCTTTGCCTTTTTAGATCTGTGAAACCTTATGGTTGCTGTAGTCAGTGAATGAGCTGGACAGCGGGGGGTAGCAACTGTGCTTTGAATTCTAGGAGGACTTGCAGAAAGGGGTGACAGGGTCTTTTTTTTTCTTTTTTCTTTTTCTTTTTCTTTTTATTTTTTTTCTTGCTGCTAATAGAAGCTCAGGAGCAAATGAAAGCGTTCAGCCAAAGTAAGAGACAAGTTCTATCTGCAGTTGACCTTCCCTGGCAGCGAATTTTGAAAGCACTTTAAGAGTTACCAGGGAGTTTGGGGCAAGCCCCTTTGCAGCTGCTACCTCTGCACCTCGCTCAGGGAAGGATGTGCATCCGAACTGAGCAGGGGGATTAGCAGCTGAGAGGAGGCAGAGGGAAGAGGGATGCCGTACAGGGCACTGCTTGCCCCCAGTGTCACTGACCCTATCACCATCACTATCCTCAGCAAATTGCTATTTGTTTGCCACGGTCCTTTGCTCATTAATTTTATCTTCTGGTTCCTTCCAGCCCAGAGAAAATTCTTTGCAAGTTCCAGTCCTTAATCCTTTAACTACCGTTACATTATCAGTGTTTTCAAAGCCACAGGAGAGCCAAAGGATCTGCTGAAAAGCGTACAGTCTGCAGATTAGTGTGTCATGTCTCATTTGGAGGGAATCTGATATTCCGTAGCAGAAGTCTCATCCAGGTACATTGTTGAAATAGCCATATGATAAGAGAACAAGCCAAATCCAATCCTCCCATTGAATTATAAGCTCTTAATGATGCTAGAGCTTAGCTGAAACATCCCTATACTCAGACTAAAAAGTGCTCTGCAAAGCTATAGGTAATTTGTTAGCTGGAGGTCTTTGTTAATGCAAATCTATTCCTTCTTTGATCCCACCTCTTCTGTAAGGGTGGACCATGTCTCCCTTGTACTCAAACTTAACTATCCTGTTGCTAGAAGAACATTGCTATAGGTATTCAGATTTCAGCTAGGAATAACTTATTTTTAACATTACTGCTTTTTTATAAAGTATCTTAAAAAAGCTGAAGACTATTTGCACATGAAGACGTTCTGACTTGCTGTAAAGAGACTGTCAAAGCTTTTTCTTGAGTATTGTTTCACTTCTGATAAGATGATGAGATTAGGTGGGAAGGCCTGTGCTCCTCAGGAGTTTTTCATCCTTTCCTTTCCAAGAGCAAAGCAGAACTGAGGGGCAAGTGTGTGTTTGAAACAGTGATGTTGCTTTGGAGTCAGAGCTTTAACCCTTTCATCCCTCTGGCAAAACCATTTGAAATAATGGACCTGTTTGTGCTGCTGTCCGCCTTTTTCCTATGACAGTTAATCTGTTCCAATAGCTTTGTAGGGTGTGCAGAGGTTTGAGAGGTGCTAAGTAGTAATGAAGTATACTGGCTTGTACGAAATAGCTGTTGGGTGTAAACGGATGTCCCACACTGGCAAACCTGTAAGGGAGAAAATTTTCATTCAGTGGCTCTTTCCATTACTGAACCCTGGTATCTGTCTAAGTTGGACATTACATTTGGAAGTAAGCTTAAATGCAAAGTGATTTCTGCATCCCTATCAGCTATACATTTACCCATCCTGCATGTATGGCACACAGTGAAACATGAGAATTCAGAGTAGCAAAAATTACTCTAATTTGAAGTCTGTGACTTGATATGTTCAGCTTTGGAAACCTACAATCACAGCACTGCTGAG
Organism: Oxyura jamaicensis; assembly: GCF_011077185.1. Classification (NCBI taxonomy): domain Eukaryota; kingdom Metazoa; phylum Chordata; class Aves; order Anseriformes; family Anatidae; genus Oxyura; species Oxyura jamaicensis. The sequence continues at coordinate 2,947,692 of NC_048909.1, read as the reverse complement.
CTGAAGGGCAAGGGACGTTTTAAAGGTCTGGTGTCTCATGAAGTTCCAGGCTTGGAAATGTATGATCTGTATCACTAGAAAGTTAGAAATCCCAGCTTCTCAATAATAAAAAAGTGTTTGTTTTGAACTGTGGCAGGTTGAGATACTGGGCTTTCAAATTGTGCTCTGATTTACCAACATGCACTTTCTCTGACCATTTCTGGTGTGACTTTAGTTTATCCTTTTCAAGGACTGATCATTGTCATCAAAACCAGTGTCTATAAACTATAGATGTGTGGAAATACTGTTCAGTGTAGTAGTTACCCCTAGTAGTTTTAAGGAAGTGGTTGATGTAATATTTCAGAATAATCAGTGTTAGCAAATTAGGGAACTAAGGAAAATAACTGTCACAGCTTATTAAATTAATGGGCAAATGTTTTATCATCATCCAAGCTCGGAAGTTTGCAAAGCTGGCACAAGGAATTGTAGGATGTGTAACTTTTAGCTCTGGACAGACAATATCAATATCAAAACGTGGACTCGGGAGGTAGAAGTGATCTGTACACACTCCTTATTTTTGAGTCCATAAGATGTGATTTAATTGACTAAACTGCTTGGTGTCAAAGTGGATTTGCTGTCTGTGGGTTTTTGGTTTTGTGTAGGAGTTTATTAGACGCTGCTGATGTTATTACTATTGCTACAGCATTTTATCATCTCATTGTATTACAAAGAGTGAACAGACGTGGTAAGTGATGCTCTTTGCCATAGAGAACTTACAATTGCTATCATTAGCTGTCCAGAAAATTGTTTGTGTTGTGAAGAGAAAAGAAGAAGGAATTGGAGTACTGGGAGGAAGATCAAATGAACAGCCCTGACAGACAATGTTGAGCTGTCTCAGTTTCCACTGGGCTTTGGGTTTTATACAAGTGTGAAACTCCCCCTAGCTCAGCGCTCACTGTCCATTCGTGCGTTCGATCCTCTGTCCAATCTGAACTGAAGTTAAATGCCTTCCACATGTGGGAAAAGTTAAAAACTGGGCATTCTTCCAGCTAGTGAAATCTTTCAGTGTATGATGTAACTGCACTGTGCGGAGTGGGCAGGCTGAGGAGGGGGAGGCAGAAAGGGATTCTGCCTGACAAGAGATGTCTCTCAGTCCCACAGAAAGTAGTTGGGTGTTAAGAGAAGGAATATAATAGGGATCCTTCTGCTGATAGTACAAAGTTTCAATTACTTAGTATATCTTTTTAACATTCACTAACAGGAGAAAGCTCATTACAGCGTGTTGGAATGATATATGTGCAATTATAACTAGACATGGCCTTAATGTAATATTTTGCTGGATTTCTGTATGCATCGTTTCTCTCTCTCCTACATACTGCATATCCTGATGCTGACGTAACAACAAAATAACCTCTAAAGCTTCAGTTAGTCTGTGTGTCTGTAGTTAGAGTGTCTTTAAAGAATACCGGTTAATACGCAAGGGCTGACATATCCCATGAAGCACTCATCAAAAGCTAATGTGAGATTTTGCTGCTCAGGCTATGGAGTCAACAAGAATAACCTTCCATGTATGTTTTTGTTTCACTTATGCATGAGTCAGTCTCCAAAGATAAATTCATCCTGTTGGAAGCAATTTCTCCAAATTCACATCCTTAATTGTCTTGCCACTGTAGTTTCAATTAAATTAAGGTGGGACGTTGCCAAGTTTTCAGAACTTCCAACCAGCGAGTCCCTGTGTACGAATAGCCTGTGGCATTTTGTATTCTTTGGGGAGCGGAGAACAACGTTGCCAAGTTTGCATTCAGTCATCCATCACATATTAGCCTACTGGAGGTCCATTCTTCCCTAGCAATAGGGGAGCTCTGCTTCCTACTTAGAAAGATTACTCACACAGAAAGCTCTTTCCCTGTAACCAGAACTGCACAGGGAAGAGAAAGGAAGCTTTCTTCAATTCATATAAGTGCTCGATTTCCAAACCCTTGACAAAAATGATATTGTTTCATGCTTAGAAAACATATTCCTTTTAGTAATTGAGTAGAAAGTACAGGGTGGTGGAACAGAAATCTTTTTTAAACAAATTTCAAAACCAGTTGCTTGATTCGTAGGCGTGACAAAGGTCTGTTGTAGTAGTCTGCCTCTTCCCCATGCCAGGCTGTAGCATTGACTGTATGTGTATAGATATTGGCCAAGATATTCAAAGGAGTCTGAAATTCGGTGCCCAGCAAAATTCCACAGTAAAGGGTTTGTTTTAACAAAGTACTTGAGCATTTGTCTGTGCTTTTTCCCAAGATGCATCGGAACATCATAATTTTGTAAACCTAAAGTTCCAAATAATAACTTTTTATGGGATTGGGATATTAACCAAAATATCAACCCAAACTGTCTTGATTCTTCTTTAAACTGATGTTCTTTTACATCATTCTGGCAGCACAAAGCTAAAAGGGGATGTAAACATCTTCTGACTATAAACAGAAATTAAACTGAGAGATCGTTTCCCTCTGTGTTCATCAGAACTGGCTAAGTCGTTGTTTCCACCATTAAGGATTGCCTGCTGAAAAAAGATTTAACTCCAGGAAAGAAGTTTGCTTCTTGTTCCCAAGAAATTGTGAGATCTGTGAACAGACAGATTGTGTCAATCAGTTTTGGACTTGCCTTAAAGGCAGGGTGCAGGGATAGCAGGTGGGACAGCTAACTGCGAGCTGAGTGCTTGTGACTGGGGGGTTCAGTCTCTTTGGTCTGATGAAAAGCCTTTGTCTGGACAGGCTAGCAGCTTTACTTGCAGTATGTGTTGTACAGCTCAGTACAAGACCTTAGTGGCTGTCTTCCTTCTTGGCCTGGCATGATCCCGTTTTGTCAGAAGTCAGTTTGTCAGGCTTTCAAAAGGAGCTCAGTGTCCACTTTGCACTGGTTCTTTGTTTCTACTGGTTCTTTTGGAAAACCAGCCTCTTCTGGATATGCTGAATCCTCCTAAATAGTTTCTCTGTGCTGTGTGACAAACGTCTATGCCAAGAAAGATATAAAGGTAGCTTGTGATGTATAGGCAATCCATTCCTCTTAGTGCAACACAGTGTAACGCATATTTTTCCTTTACTTGTGGCTTGTACTTCCCTTCTGCATTGCTTGTACTGCAGTAATTCAAGTCTGACTGAGAATGAATGCTGCACACTGTAGACTGCAAGTCAAATGAGAACAGGATGCATATTAAGGGAAAGGTCTCAGATCATTTTTCTTATTGAAGTATCTTGGCAGTGTAAATGGCTTCCAGGAAAAAATGCTGGCATTTCCCATAGTGAGCACTCCTTATGAATGTCCTATCTATTTTTCCAGATAGGTGTCCAAGCGAAGTGTTTATAGGAGGATATACCATCTGCAAGCCAGGGAATTTTTATTTCCACTGCCAAGTGTTAATTAGGATGTAGAATTACACACTTTACAGGTTAGCAAGTCAATCACAGCGACCCAGCACCAAAAGTCCTGTGGTTCCAGATTTGATGGAAAGAATGAAGGACCTGGAGAGGTAGAGCCCTTCTCAAATGCATTAGAGGCTATTTGCACTTTTCTTGTTGTTCTCAGGCTATTATTTCATATATTGTTACTTATATGTAACAGTACACTGGGATTTGAGAGGGTCACTGGCAGAAAGAGGGAAATATGTCTTCTACCAGCCAAGCCTGTGTGCCTGCCCATGCTTTCCCCATCAGTGGACACAGTGCCTAGCCTCTTGTGTCTGCAGGATCTCAGTGCCACTGTCCCATCTGTGTTCTGTAGAAGCCCTGTGCTTACCAGTGACATGATAGTGCCATGTCAGTGCTGAGGAAGGTAATTTTGAATGAGTTTATTTGCTTTGATTTGAGTAGAATCCCTCCAGATTTGGCGGTGAATACATTCCCACATTACTTATGGTTTAACCGGCACTATTCATGTGGGTAAATGCTCATCTGTAAGAAAAGGGAAACGGTCCAGAATTAACACCGTGCTTTCTAGGTTGTGGCTTGATTCTCGTTTGTGCAAGTTACATTATTCAGAACAGATACGGGAGTCTTTAAACTGTGTTTGTTTGTATCTCTCTCCAGATTTATACTTACATCACACTTGAAGTAAGAAATGTGTGATTCTGATAAATATAAATGTCCTACATATGCCATAATCCTATATCCTAATATCCTATAACTGTGCCTTACCAGACTGATAAAAAGGGGGCCTTAATGCAAATAAAAGTAAAGTCTACTGTATCTAACTTCAGCTGTTTCACGTGGAGAGACACTGAGAAGACACTGCTGAGAAGAGCAGTTATACGGGGTGCTGAATATACTTACAGTATACCTGCTTGTCATTGTCTTAATCATACAGTGGAGAAATTTCTCTTTGGAGAGGATGCCTTGGCTTGATCTGATTTGGTCTATGCTCATTTAGGTCAGGAGTACTGCTCCTGGAGTTAATGGGGAAGGACCAGTCTAATGGAGAAGAAATTAGAACCCACTGAGCATTTTTCATGCATAAAGCAGCACTTCATTGCATTATTCCTTGTCTGCTTCATTTCAGCATGCATTTCTGAGGGATGGTTTTCTCTTTTGCAGACCTTGGAGGCTGCCAGCCAAATTCTCATGTGACACAATTGCATTGATTTCACTGGAGATCTGTTGCTGGATAATTGAGCTCCACATCCCTTCTTTTATTCCATGGCTCAAATTGCTGTCAGCTAAGACTTTAACACAGACAGGTTTCAAGTCACTGCGGGTTAAGAAAAGGAGGTCAGAGCATTGGTGGTGGAGGTCTCTCAAGTCTCCCATTAGTGTAACAGTGCCCAATTTGTTGACATTTGAAGCAGCAGGGCAGAGTTTTGTCCGAGTTCAGTCACCGTTGCAACTAATCACTTGCTCAGAGCTGTGTATATGGCTGTATTTTCCATTACATTATATAAGTGCTTCTGCTTTAAATCAGAGCACTGAGAAAAATCCTCCGGCTGGACTGTTTAGAAACGGCCCCTTCTCCATTTTCAAAAGCCTCACACTCGATTTGCTTCATACTTCGTGAATCTAAATTTGTATTTTATTTTGTCTTGCCACACCATGGTTGATTTCACTTCGTCGTCACTCTTTGTTATATATTTTGTTCTACTAAAATTCGCTGCCATACCCTGGCTTGCCACACATGGAGATTCTTGATGCTACAGCAGCTGACGGAACTAGGCCAAGCAGCCAGCTAGCCTGGGGGCTGTTACTGGAAGTCAGATTTCAAGGAACTCCTTCTGTGGTTTTGTGAGTTAGAAAAAAAGTGCACATTCCTGCACATTTCAGATGCTAGTACCAAGGACAGAGGAGCTCTGGTGGGGAGCAAAAGCTGCCCAGACAAACTAATAATTGCTTGAAAAACAAAGAGTTTTCTAGGGATGGGTTACCTATATGCTTCCCCAGCTTCTGTTAAGAAGACCAAAGTCTGCTTAATGACAGGAGGCAAGTAATAAGAATTCTGATCGCCAAAAATAATGCAGGCTTTTGTGACTGACTTCTGAGACAGTTCAGAGGTGTCATTTACAGTGCTAAAAGAAGCATTTGGTTAAATTGAAGTAAAATTACAAATTGCATGTGAATTACCAAATGAATTCTGAACGTGTCCTGCTGCCTGCTGACCAGCATCATCATCTCTAGCAACTCATATTTCTTCAATGCTTCTTGTTATTCCATACGTATGCACATGTAAATTATTTGTGCACTTAGTTACAGCAAAGCCATTAAAACAGGATTCCACTTCACTTGCCTATATACGTGACATTCCTTCAGCTCAACTCACTTAAAATATGGAAAAAATGTGATGTCGGGTGTATGGAGTGGATTTTTGGCTTACCTCTTCCTTCAGAAGCACGAGCAATTTAAAAAACAGCTTCATCAGAGAGGCTGAAAAAAGCAATGTCGTTTCAGTGTGCTTAAGCTATTAACTTGTATACTATGTGTGTATTTGTTTAATGTGTCAATGCCTCGTGGTTCTTATGAATGCAAAGATCTTGTTTTCTAAAGTGTGGTTTTCACCATCATCTTTGGTAAGATGAGGAATTTGACACCTGCTTTTTATAGCTGCACCTCTTCACCTATTTATTCACATATTCGTATTATAATTGGCAATTGTATTGGTGATTCATTTCCCATCTGTTGTTGTCAGTAGAAAAAAAAAAAAAAAAAAAAAAAAAAAAAGATACTTGATACCTCACCTGTGAATTTAAGGGGCAAATGAAACTGTCCACATTTCTATCCCCAGAACTGGTTTCTGCTTTGCTCTCAGAAACTCTTGCTCAGCGTAACAGTGGGGTATTGTTCTGAGACCTTTGTGCTCTACAGTGAACATTGTTTTTGACTTTATCTCTCTAGTTTTCATTATGGAGGTCAGGAGGTCTAAAATTTTCTAAGCTCAGCCTTGCAAAGTCCTCTTTTTTCTGCCAATGGAGATAGCAACAGTCCTACATGGTCCAGCTTGCTGGGCCACACACAGTCTCACTGTCAATCCAGGGCAGCTCCTCTAAAGTGTAAATGAAGACAGAATTGTATGAATTCATTTCAGAGCCAATCTTGGTCTTGATGCAAATGTGGAATGGAGAGAGGACCAGTATCACATAGCCAGTGTGTGAAAGGAGTGGAGAAAAAAAAAAAAAAATCAGAAGTCCTGAATTCCTCTCCTTCCCATCTTATCACAAAACCACTCTGTGAAATGGGCTGTGGAAAACCTAGGGATGGTTTTGGGAGAAACACTATGGAGAAACACTCTGGAAATTAAACAGAGCCTTGTAAGTGGAATGAACGCAAGTTGCTGTGGTTCATGCAAAAAAGCATACAAATCTCAGAGTTTGAAACAGCATCAGCACAGCCCTCAAAATAATTCAAAGTGAAGTCTCTAGTGTCTACCCAGAAAATAATGAGCTCCTGACAAAGTGTAACTTGGCAAAGAAACTTTCCAAAGACAAGTTTAGAAAACTAGATCTTTTCCAGTTCTACATACGTCTTTGCTATGGGGAGGAAAAAGCCAAGAGAGAAAGCAAATGCTTTTGCTATTAGAAAGGCTTCATTAAAAGGTACAGTACATATTCAGGGGCAAGAGTGATTTCTGCTTGAGACTGTGTACAAAAATTGGTTTTGTTATGAAAAGCGGTATTTTGTTTGTTTGTTTTTGTTTTTAAATATTGGAAAAGGAAATACTGTTTTTGTCTAGGCTCTGTCAGTCAGAGGCTCTTTTCTTCCAGCTCCGAAAGCTACAGAATGAGCAAAGACTGCTTTGCAGATGGAAGAAAAAAAAAAATGTTTAGCAGATGCATAGTCCTTTCTTTTTACTTTTTTTTTTTTTTTTTTTTTTATCTCAAAAGTTTGTAGCAAATTGTTGTACTGGGCTGATTTCTGTGCACCCTGCCATGAGTGTGAATGCAGCTCAAAAGCACCCCACTGACCTGCTTGTTTTGTTTCTCTTTTCTGAGTTCTCATTTCCAAAACTTGATGCTCATGTATCTGAGCTCTTAACAGAAAAACAAGCCCCAAGTGCACACTGGGTTTCCTGTTATCTTTTGTCTTGTCTCAGCCATTGAGAGCTAGGCTGGATGGAGTTGGTGCTGGTTCTCCTATAGTTACTTCTTCTGAGTTTCTCTCTTTCAGTTTATATATGACACTTTTGAGTATTCTACCCCTTAAAATAACTAGCTAGTTTCTTGTGGCTTGGATAAAATTCCTTGTGTGGTTTGAGCTGGATGTAGAATTCTTCTTTGCTTCCTGCCCGAAAGCATGAATCACGGCAGTTGTGTAACAGCAGCAGACGTTGCTACACAACGGTGGACACATCTCGTCGTGGAGGAAGGTTGGGTGTACGTGTGTGCATGAATGTCTCCTCTGCTGATTTCCTAAAACAGTCTGGAGACTGTTATAGATGAAAGGGCATTCTGTAGATATAATTTACTTGGTTGGGCCCTTCTATTTTATCTCAGTTACAGATTTTTCTCAAATTCTGGTGTGTTTCTCTGTGGGTTTTGTTAACCTTATCATTTATTTCCATGGGTTCATCTTTTTATTCTGGTAATTGGCTTGGCGTATCCTATGGTTTGGCTTCAGATTAAGTATTCAGTTTCTTATTGTTACCCTAGAATTTCCAGCGGTCATGCAGTTATCTGCATATTTGCTGCACATCTCTGGTCAGACTTTCTTCTCCAGTGCCAAAGATATTTCCCTGAGATTTGCTTTCTTCCTTATATTGTATGGGATAACTTTCCAGTTCTTTATTTTGTATATATTTTCTGGCAATTTTATAGCAGTCTTCAGGAAAGTGTCTAAGTATTGAAATAAGAATTTGACAGTACCTTCCCGTGAGGTCCTCCCCCTGTGAGGTTTTACCAATGGATAAACTGAGACATACCAGACAATTTATGAAATAATTTCATTTCAGGAAAGTTAAGTTTTAGTCCTTGGTTCTAACCACGAGACCACACCATGGTTAATCCCAAGGTTGTGAGCACTTTCGGGAGTCTCTGTCGGAGCACGCAGTTCTGTGGGAACCCCACACGTCCAGCCCTAACGAGCCAGCTCCATTTAGCTTCATTTCTCCTCTTATGGTTCCAAAGACTGAGACTGCAGACCCACGGCTGGGAAGCTTTTGACTCAACTCCTGTTGAGAGGTAATTTTTCCAGGCCTGGGGAATCCATTCAGTGGGAGGCCTGTTCATTTTTCATTTTGCAATGACACTACCAGGCTGCAGCGTACTCCTCACCATGCCGTCGAACTGTCACACCCAGATGGATGTTTTCTTTGGCTGCCCTATACATCAGTTCATCTCTTTTTCTTTTTTTTTTTTCCATTTTAATTTTCCCATCAGTCAGCAGTTGACTCCCCAGTAGGTCCATCTGGCACCTTGTGTTCCCCAGTTTCATAAAGGAGAGTCTCCAAGATGTCCATCCTCGCAGCACCACAAACCACAGCTTTGTGGTAGAGCAGCAGGGAGTTGTGCTCTCCTTTGCCTGCAGTCACCTCCCACATGTCCCAGCAGGACAAATCCGGGGATATTTCCTCCTTTTTTTGGGCTGCCTGCATGGCAGGACCCAAATCACACCAACATACAAACTGCCATTACAAATGGCTAGAATATATATACAAATATATATATATATATATATAAGTTTGATCTGAATGAACACTTGTTTGGCTTTTTCAGCTCAACATTCACAGTTTCATCTCTCTACATCATAAAGCAAATACACTTAATCTGCTTTTTTTTTTTAAAAAAAAAAAAAGTATTTTGTAGATGGAACATTTTCATTTTCTGGGCTTTGCAGCCCTGAGGTAGAAAGGAGCGGCAGCATAAGCCATGCAAGACATTACTTCGGTCAACCCACTGCAGTTTGCATTATTCACATGAATTAATTGAGTGGCATCATTTTTACGTGATCTTATCCTCATTTTGCCTCAAACAAAGACAGCATTTTTTTCAAAACGTAACGCCGAGACATATTTTTAGCTGCTGAGACTCACTGGAGTGCCACAGGTCATAATCACCAGCTGGCGTAACATGCTTTGTAGGGAAAGAGACAGTGGGGTTGGCTGGTACACCAGAACAGCACAATCCCATTAGAAAGCAGAGACATCTGAGTATTTGCCCCCTCTGCTTCCCCACCTGCCCCCTCCTCAGCAATTCTTTCTTCTCCTTTCACAGGCTTTCAAGCTGTTTGTTTCACATCTTCAGCCAAGGCTGGTTCCTGCCAAGCATGCCGCGGGTGTGGGAGGGCGTATTATTTACCAGCAGCTACGATAGTTGTGGTGGGTTTTGCAGAATTAGCAGGCCTTGCCTTGCAAATATAAGAATTGGTGTCCCCAAGATCATCAGAAACAGGAAGGTAATACTGCAATCGGTCATCAACAGTGAAAAGCCCTTCGGCACTTATACCACTGTTCTTGAAGTATTTTGGTACCCAAAAATTCAGTCTGGTGTCTAATGGTGTTTTGCAATGCACCGACATGCCTTTACTTCCCTGCGGATGCCCTTCCGTTTGTAGAGGTGTCAATGAATGTAAGATTTGCTTCTCCTCTCCTGGGATGGAGGAACACATGAGCACTGTAGTTTCACTTTGGTATTACTTTTCATTTAGTAACTGAAGTCCAGCATGCCGTGTTTTATTGGAAAGAGAAGGATGAAGACATGACTGAGGTGGTTATTCTTTCAAAAGCGCCATTTTGATCAAAGCAAACCCACAGAACAAAAATTACAGGTTTCAAAGATGACTTCCTCAGAATGGTTTCTCAGGTGTCGGGTAGAATTTCTTGTTGAGAAAGGGAACTCCTGAAATGTTGCTGATACTCTAGTTTTCTTCTTGCTGAGTGTTCAGAATTGAATGCAAAATGGCATCTTTCAATGGCAAAATGAGGGTTGTGAAAAAATTTTCAACCAGCTGTATCTGTTAATTTGTCATCAGTTGGTCACAGCTGCTCCTTTTTGATAGCCGACATTTATACAGCTGTTTGTTTGCCAACACAACCAATGGAGAGGACAGGGAAGTACTAAATGAAACAGTCCAGAAGGAGAGGAGCTGAGGTTTTTTTGTTTGTTTGTTTTCTAATACAGTGGTCCACTGAGGTAACTGAATAACTACGGTGAATGAATACAGTTCTAATAGGTACAGGTATTTAATAACAGATGTCTTACAGCTTACTAACATCTTGAGCTTTGCTGATCTTAGATTTCACAATCTAAGGAGGCCTTGGGTGTGTGTCCTGTGAGGGAAATTAACGATGATTTTGCTAAATTCATTTTTTCCCTGCTGTCAGAGCTGAACTGCTATTCCTGACACGTGGTGTAGGGGTACTATGAAACACTACAAAAGGTGTCCGAGCTGCAGGGCAAAACATTATCATACAAAGGGCTGAGTCTTTTCTCCAAGTCAAATAACAACGTGGGGTATGTTTTAATTTACCTCCAGTGTTTTGGTAAGGATTTCACTACTGCAGAAAGTAGGCTCCGTGTCACTCCAGCAGTGAGTGGTACAGGATGGCTTCTGGAAGGCTTTTACTATTAGAACGATGCACTGTGATCCTTCAAGGTGAAACATGCCATGTGGATGCATATAACTGTTACCTGCCACAGGGTCGGGCGCTGTAGAAAATTTAAAAATAGATTAAGAGCTTTGTTCTGTCATTTGAGAGCAATGACTCCCTCTCGTGTGCCCCTTCCCCATCTTACTCCTCTCTGTTTTTCCTGTTGGATAAAATGAAAAGGAAAAAGAAAAACAACACAACAATTTCTTTATTCACTTCTCAATTCTGCCTGAGACTGTTTTTTAAAGACCCTTCCTTTGTGAGTTTAATCAGATGCTTGATAACAGAAAAAGCGTTGCTAACTAACCCAGGGTACAAAGAAGCCCCTTCAGAGGAACACATGACCTCATCGACAGGATTACTCTATCACATGAATTCAGACTCCATCGCACACCCAAAATAAATGTTAGGCTCCGTTTGCAGCGAGGTGCTTTATTCTCCTGCCTTCAGCGGGGCATAAGCTTTGCCAACGTCTTCCTCAGTCACTGGGATTAAAAGCGTATGGAAATTCAGCACAAGAGGCAGATTTTCCTGGTCACAAATAACCTGCTGTGCACTCAAAAGCTGCTGTTGGACCAAGCCTTTGGTCCGTTGCCCTCCTGGAACCAGGAGCTCTGGCACAGGTTTGCAGTCGCGGAGCAAGTCTGGTTTTCACTCACAGCTCCCATTGTCTGTCTTGGTTTTGTTGGGTGCTCGGAGCTTCGACAGCCAAGGGCTGGCTCTGGGAATGTTTCTGGCATCGGATGCAGCGCTCCCAAGACTAACCCTTTGCCAGAAGGCGGCACACATCCCTCCCTAATGTATAAGAAGCGGCACTATTGTATTGTCTCGGTGCTCTCAGTGTTTCTACCGCTACCATCTGACAGCATCAGTATTCCTAGAATACCCTTTTTACAGCCACTCTCAGGAAGTACGTGGAGATTTTCTAGCCAGGTGCTTTGAAATGTCAGAGCAAAGACATCGCTTGTATTTCCCCTGTGAATGGGGAGGACGTGGGGAGCGATGCAGCCTCCCACCCAGGCACGTTTGTGTTGGATATAAGGTATAGCAGCAGAGACCTTACGGTCTCCAAGAAAAGGCAGGAAAGGCCTCTGCTGTTGATGAAGTAAAATTAACTGACACGACAACATCCTGCCAAGTCATGAGCTGGAGGTGTGTTTGGTACAAGTCACGTTATCCATAGTCAGGAGCCCAGGAGCGTGCTTTAAGGCAAGACATACTCCACATAGACTGAGATGTGCCATTTATTTGATTCTAATTATGCGCAATTAACAATACAGTACGTGAGAAATTGAACACCAAATTATGGGCACTGACTGAATATTACTGCATTACACATCTAAATCAGAAATTATCTTCATTTGGTTTGAAATCAGATGAATTTACCAATTCCATTGGTACCAAAAGCGAGTTATTACAAGCTACTGATCCCTGTGTTTAGTATGGGTCTCTTCCTGAGTCTGGTTGGCTATATATATCTATTACATAATGCCACGTTGGAGGCTCCTTATGTAAACATTGGATATAAAACAACTGTGTTTGAAAAGTCATAAGGCTCAAACACAAGCCAAGAGAAGCTGGGATATTACAGGATTCAGCAGATGTCGTTCCCTTAGGGAATGATCCTGAAAATGAGAGTTCTGCATAACACTTGTGATACCTGTTGGTGGGACAACAGATGTTGCAAACCCTTGTTCTTGAGGTTTCCCAGTTGATATTTGTTACCATTTTGATTAAGACAATATGCTCAAGACAGTATTTGTGTGTCATGTTACAATATAAGTCATGCCTTTGTATTTCTTTAAGGGACAGCAGGCTTTTATTTTTCAGGGTGGCAGCATGAATTTATGTCTTTGAAGTTATTTGCAGGAGGTGACACTCAGGGTAGTGCAGGTTCTGCTGCCTTGTTCACTGCCCTGCAGTGCTGGCTGTGCAAGCAAGAGCTGGGGTATAGCTGCAACTTCCCACCCCTTCACCTGCCTGGAGAAGGGGCATCCCCAGGTTACTTCTAATATTTGGCTCATGACTATGCCTAGGAGCTGGTCTTCCTTGCACACAAGATTGATTTACCCCAAACGAGGCCCTGAAAAGAGCAAACCAGGTTGCTGTTAGTCTGACATCCTGCCATAAAGTGGTTTGAGCCCTATTCCAGGTGCTGTAAGCACGCCTCAACCCGCCCCAGGTGGCTCTCCTCATCCTGCAGAAGCCATCTGCCAGCAGCTGGCTGTGAGCAGCCAGGGGATGGGTGCTGGGGGTGTTCTGCAGGAGGTGAGATCTGTAGCACTCCCCGGGGGCTAATGCCACACAGATCTGCCCAGGCAAAGCTGCTGGAAGGGGAAGCACCACTCTTCGGCTCCTGTTCCTTGTGGGAGGTGGAGGGGAATTATTCTTCCCAGTCTTGTTCTGGGGATGTGTAGAACACACTTGAAATATAAGTCCCCTTCAGTAACACAGAGCATTGCTATGAGGCTAATCTTCTTTTAATAATGTTGAACACAGGTTTGTTATTTAATTTCCTCCAATGGTGGCTGCCCTCTGGAATGGCTCCAAAGGAAGCATTGAGTTTATTCTATAAATAATTATGTAGGCATGGCCTTAACAAGAGTATCTTATATCCAGCAGCCCTAAACAACATGGTAGTTGTTTCAGAGCAGCTCTGCTCCAGTCAGAGTGTATAATATCCAAAGGCATCTCATTTGCCCTTTTCACCACTAATCCTATCTACTGTCTATCTGTGGTCCATTTAGAAGGTGGCCAGAAGGTTCTTAACCTTTTGTTAAGAACAGTAGCCACTTGGCTACTATTCCTTAGCACATTTGGCTTGCTCTAATATAGGTGGATGCTCTATCTAAATGCAGTAAGAGAACTTTTGGTACAAAGATCATAGAATTTAGGCAGAAAAACTGAGAGGAGGGACAGTCTTCTACAGAGCAGACTGAAGAATCTCTCGAGGAAAATGGAAGCGTCAAAGGAAATATGTCATTTAGTTTCAGTTATTTATACCTTGTTTAGGATGCAAATCTCCTATAGACTTAATAGAAATCAGAATGTTAATTGACTTGGCTAAACTCATTCCAGAATTAGGAACAACCTCAGATCTCACAAGTCCTAACACAGTGCCATTTCCATACACCTGGCTCTCCTCTGAGTTCCTGCTCCTTTGCTCTTGATGATATAGCAGCAGTATATGCAGGCTGAATTTCTTTGCATTTCTTTGCTTTTCTCATCATCATCCAGGTAATTTGTAAGAAACATAAATCAAAAAAGTATTTAGGACTGTGAAACTGGAAGGCACCTCTTGGTCGTTGAGTTCAATATCCTGTTATTGCAGGCACCTCATCATATAATGTGTTTTTCACTTCTGTTTAATCATTGCATGTTTTCAGCAGTCCTTTTCTCCCAGCTGCATCTCTGCCAGCTGACTTCATTTTTCATTTAATTCATGAGATTTGCTCACTAACACTTAACTGATCAAAGATGTTACTGATACTGGAAGAAGACCACCTCTGATCTCTGAACTTCTGCTCTGCTTTGAAAAAGAGCCAAGCTCATTGTTTAGTTTAGAAATGTCTGTTTTCTCTCTGAGATCCTGAACAAGGACAGACCTAGGGAGATTTTCCATGGCTAAGAATACAAAACTCTTGAAACAAAGTACTTTATAATGGAATAATCATGCTAATTTAACTCAAAATAGTCACTGTACGACAGAAGGTTTAGTCTCTCAAGGGGCTGCTTTTATGCTTATCATTCAGAACGTACCATAGCTCTTTCACATTTTTATGGATGTTGGCTTCAGTGGGTTATTTTTCCTCTCTCTTTGTGGCACTGTCATGCTGATGCCTTTGAAATATGAGCCTTTGCTAAATTCTAAATTGTACACAAAGCAATTAATTAAAATTCCTTCTTAAAGAGCCTTGGCAAAGTCCTGTCTATATGCTGCTTTTCAGCCAAGGTAGAATGGGCGGAGGCTAAAAGGAATCCAAATGGTTTTATTTAAAGATGACGTACAGTAGGATCTGTGAACCAGAAACTACACAGCTTCCCAAAAGTAGAAATGTTACCTAAGAGCTGAAGCCAAAGATGAAAAATTAACTGGAGTGAGGAGTTCAGGCTTAGCTGAGTGGTGTTTAATGTAGGACCTCAGGGGCTGGATGGGGCAAAAAGTGTGTGTGAATCTTTTTTATTGCTGCTCTTTGAACCAGTCTGAGGTACAAGTCTGACTGTAATTCAAATGATCACCAGGACCTACTGCAGGGCTCATTTATGGTAGTCTCAAATCTGTTTTATTTAAAGGAGTAAGTACAGTGGCATGATGAGGCCCGCAGAACGTATAATGCATGCATTCTGCATGTGACGACTCTAATCTAGGAGAGCTCAGAAATTGATCACGAATTAATTGTGAAAATCAGCTCCCATCTCTGCATGCGAAGTGCCGGTCTGTGTGAGTGTTCTCAGCCCCAGGAACAGGGGTTCCTTGCAAATATCCAGTGCCAGCACTGGATGAAACGCAGATGGCTTCAGGATGTACCCAGAGCTCTGAGCTGTGGGAGCTTAACCACATCAAAGAGAAAATGACAGTTTGTTCTGAAATAGTAAGAATTGAAGTCATAAAGGCAGAATAAGGAAAAAGAAAGTGTGGTACAAGGGTCTGGTGCTGTGACGTGCCTGTGCTTGAACTGCTGTGATGAGACTCAGCAAAACTGGGCCCTGCTTTTAGCTTTGTGAGACTTGCCCTGGGTGAAACACGTAGTCCTAATGCAGAGGCTTCTAGGAGCTCAGGTGTGTCAGTACAGGCCTCTTTGTGCCTCAGTTTCCCATATTTAAAATGGAGGAATGAGGCTTTGTCACTCCATTCTAACTGCTAAAACTTTCGGAAAAAAAGGTTTTCTGTCCCCCTTCCGCCCCAAAAAACACATGTGGATGCCAAGGGGCCCTCGTTCTGGACTTAAGGACATCGCTGAATCATTTCTGTATCAGAAAGTGGATTTTTTTTACCCATACCACCCTGTCTTTAGATTTTGTGCTTCTCTACTTAAGCATATTTAAAAACTTCCTCGCCAGTTTTTTCCTTTCTGCCTCTGTCTCCATACAGTTGTTCCACGGAGTGCTTACTTCCTCTTGGCACTGTTGGGCATCCACTGGCGGAAAAATCTTCTTGGCTAATTCTTTCTCTCCTTTTAACTTTCAGGAATAGGTTCAGTCTGCAAATCAGGATCTGGGTAGGAGAAAGGCATTGAAATCCATGCCTTTGCATGTTGTCATTTATAAACAGGGTGATCACTGGGTCTGGATCCGTTGTTTGCTTGTGGGTTTACCAGATTTGGGGTTTCTTTTCAATTAAAACAACAAATAAACAAACAAAAAACACCTCCCTACAGAAATGCAGGGATGTCATAGGAATCCCTAGCGCACATGCAGGACTGATTTTCTTCATGAACTGCCCAGAGATAGACATGAAGTTGTTTGGACATGAATTAGAGGTAAGTCCTCACTGTGCAACTGGGAACCTGGATGGATTACAGCTTATCACGCTGCATTTTATCTGATAGAACTTTGGAGAATAAGGGAGTTGGCTTATTTCTTTCTTCCCAAATACTTATGAAAACAGGTTTTCCTCTGCTTCTGCAGTTCACTTAAGACTTTGAAGAAAAATTCTAAATTATGAATATTTCCCCTTGGAGTTTCACCTCCCAAAGTCTTGTTTGTAGCTGTGGTGTCTGATTGGTGTTGAAACAACTGCAAATTCTCTTTGCACGTACTTTGTCTGAAAGCCTCAGAGAAAACAGTGGATTTTCTGAGTTATATTTCAGTTTTCTGAGTCAGATTTGGCTGCCTTAAAAATCTTCTCCTTATAATGATTACAATGTAAATAAAGGAGAAAAGCACAGCAACAGTTTGGCTTTGGTTGTGTCTGCTGGAAAGACTTGTCGCTGATATTTCAGGACTATTACGAATTTCAGCTCTAAACTGTGACATAGTATAGTTTGACCTACACTGAGACTCCCTGCTGATTCCTTTGCCCTGTTGCAGTTGGGAATGGAAAGAAAATGATTTTCTGTAGTTACAAATTTATGGAAACAGCAGTGAAAGATGATGAAATCAAAACTGTTCATGTTTTGGCCTGCTGTGTCAAAACTTGCAGTCTCCCTCAGTCTCTTTCTTTACGAAAATTTCAATTTACTTCAGACTTAATCCATCTGTTTGAGAAGATGCCTGGAGCCTCGAGAGTCACATGCTCTTGGCAAAGCTATATTGTTAGCACTTTTTCTTCAAAAGGTTGCATCTTTTGAAAATCTTCCTTGTAAAAATGCGCACTGGCAGACTGCTTAAATTTATTAATCCTCTGTAACAGTGCTGCTTTTATTCCTTGTAGAAAATGCACAGATTCCCTGTGTCTGCAATGAGGGAGTATCCCAGGTCTGATCAAATTCCCAGAGTGACTCTTTTGTCTGTATGGCAATAGATAAGGAGAAGAGCACCGTGATATCATGAGGCCAGTGCCTACACACAGGCACTGCTGGATACCCCAGTCTTGAGGGAACAGATGGCTAGATCACACCTTGCTGGAAATTGTTGAAATATACAATTTTTTCTGTTAACAAATCACAGAAAGCTATTTTGACATGAGCAATTACCAAGCCCTAAAATGCACCATTCTGTTTTCTGCAGAGGGCTGTGGCTCTCCTCCAACTGAGTCTTCCCCTCTGTCAGAATCCCTCCCATTGATACTTCCATCCATGTTTAACAAGGTGTGCTTGAATACAATATGTGCTGACGTTATTTGATCCCCTCCTGCTGTGATGTTGGAAGTATCTGTTTGGAGAGGATTTGTAGTCTTTTTTCTCTCTCTTTTTTCCTCCTGCCTTCTTTAAGTCTAATTTCCAAGTCGTGACATGTAGAGGGTGCCTGAGCAAATCTAATCAGCCTTCTGCCTCCTTTAAGCAGGGCAGCTGAGATATTTTTTTAACACCTCCATTTCTTCATTGCTGCAATCTGTTTTGATTAAACTCACACAGGGTTCTCATTTGCATATTTATCACTCCATGTGCCCACAAATAATCTCACAGCTCTGCCACTCCTGAATTTGCAAGAGAGACCAAAGTGGTACACTAGAACTGTAAACTATGCAAACATTAATTTAATTTCTCACACCTGCTGGTTTCCAGCAAATACATCTGCAGGGAAGGAAAATATTCATATGTTACCTTTGCTGCGTGTTTCCTGGGAGTCAGGATTTCCTCAGCTTTGTTCAAGGTGAATTGACAATTTCCTATTAAGAAACAAATTTCTAATTAAATTGAAATGTGCTGAAAAAGTTATGATGTCAGTGAGGGGAGAGGAGACATCTAAAACAAAAAATAACCTAAATATTTTCTCATCTTTGACGATCAGACTATGTTGCATTTTGAGATCCTCAGATGAAAGGGCTTGTAGTGGAAATGAAAATTGTTTCTTTTCTTTATGCTACTGACAGTCCATCTTACTTCCACCACATATTATTAGGGGCATTACTAGGAGAGAACTAAAAGATAAGCCTTGCCCCAGTGAGGGTGATGGCCACAGAAAGATGCCAGTAATTAGGTGGGACGAGAGGAGCTGTTAGAATGTAGTGTTCTTCATGACTAGCAGAAGATTTTGCAGACCAACCACATAATCACTGCCAAGATTTTTGAAGCAGTTGTGTTGTAGTCAGGATGGTAGGAAGACATTAGGGGGCACATTTCATACGGATTTCTTACTAGACAAATTGTTTGTAAAATAGGACACATTTTGGGGCAGACGAGCCACTCAGCATGTCTGACAGACATGCCACAAACATCACCCAACTCCTTTTATATGCATCGCAGCACGTCCAAGCTCACAAAGAGAAAAGTCACCTTCTTTTGCAGACTCTTGTTGCAAGACTTTTAGGTACCTGAAAATAATCCAGCAGCTGATGTTTGCAAAGGAAAGGTTGTCTCCAAGAGGTAGTATGTCTGCAACTTTTAAATACAATCCATGTGGACCATTCTGAAAGGAAGAAGATGGGAAAATAAATGAAGGAACAACTGAGCCTGGCAATTGCTGTCTTCCAGTTTTCTCTAGAAGTGCCTTCCTGGGTGGTCCATCATGGTCTGAGCTGTTACGTAGATATGTTTGAAGGATATTAGATGGGAGGACATCATCTTTGTTCTTCCAGCCAAAAATAAGGCTAATGTACAAATAATTGCATGAAGGTGTCTTGTTCCGTAGATCTCAGATCTAGTAGTGGAGCTCAGCTTATCATGCTGGGTCCTTGGCAGATCAGAGGAGAAACACCTGATCCAAATTAGCTCAGACATCACATTCACTTTCAAAACACAGAGGTCACAGATCAGACACTGGAATGCTTCTTCCAGACCACCCTTCATAAACTTCAAAAGGATGTCAGCCAAGATCCATTATGTCCTGAGTATTGTCTGTTGGCTGAGAGGTTTGGCTGACTCTAATATGATGAGTATCCAGTAAAAGTACTAGTATTAACATGGCTTTCATCTGTAGTGAAGGTAACAGTGAATAGCTTTTGTCAGAAGCAGGGCTTTTATTTTCCAGGCATATACAAAAACTGTGGTTTGTATCACCATAAAATGGCATGGAGCTCACAGCTGTTAGCAGAAAGACTACCATCAGCATTCTAGGTCTGGACAAGGCCAATATTCTTGTAGTCTGGGAATTACAGAAGCCATAAATAAACTGAGACTCAGACTGAAGTTCACTGAGAATTAGGTGCATAGCTACCTCCAGTTTGTTCTGTTTCCCACTGGTGATGCATCTTTCAAACAGTGTGTACCTTAAACAGCTACTTGAGGACTAGGCATCAATTTCAGCTCTATAACCTTGTCTCAGGGCAAAAAAGTATGTAGCACATGGGATTCCACTGCATGGAAAGCAGTTTGCAAACATATGGGGGTGCTTGAAAGTTAAATCCCACTTCAGATATTGTCCTGAATGTGGTTCATGAACTGCAGCCCTATTTAGGGATTGGCCTGAGTTACAAATGAGGCCTGGACCATGTCTGTCTATGTTACTCTTTATTAGCTACCTAATCTAATCTAATCGTGATCTCGTCTGGTGCAGACAGGGTTGCAGACATATTTGAACAAACAGGGTAAGTGTTAGAAATGGCTTCAAGCTGAATGCTTCTTCACAAGACAAAAGCCTCCACCACTGCATGTTTACTTCTGATTTACTCCCCAGTAAAAAGGGGTGAAGTTCACTCTTTGTGAGCTCAACATTGTCTACACAAAGTTACTTCAGTAAAGTGTGTGATGTATGATTGTTATTTTTCACAAAAGCAGCTGGAATAGTACAGGAAAAATGATCCCATATACTTTGCGGGAAGCAGAATGGTGGAAGAAGCTTACAATTAGTGAAAGCCCAGTCACTGACCTAACTATTTAAACGAGCAGAAAGAAAAACAAATGTTCAGATGACATTTAAGAGGTACACTTGTTTAGTCTGTCCATTAGCTGCTTTTGGTTCTCACTGTGCATGCTAAAGGGCTGATTCCGCCGGGAAGTCAACAGATGTCTTTCAGCTCCCCTGACTCATATAATTTGAAAGGAATGGGTTCAGACTGAGGAGGAAGAGGAAATATTGGTGCTATATGAAAAGAGTGAGTTTCAGGAAGAGCTAGTAAATCCCAGCCAGGTGCTTGCAACCCTATGCAAGGCATTGTGTGAAATACTTGCTGGTGAAAGATAAGACACTGAGAAATGTTGCATAATGAAAAGGCTTATTGGTCGCTAAAAAGACTTTTTACACCTTTACTCATGAAAAGCTTTCTGTTTCTTTGAAAGAACTGAGATGAGCAAAGGATTTATTTTCCTTCTCTTCCCTCCCCTCCAGCCCCAGTTTGGTGTATCTGTCCGTGTGCATTTTCTTTTACCCTGGTTTTCCCTCCTGCCCACCTGGTTGCTCTCCTGTCCTTTGAAGTTTGTTGTTGTACCCAATGGTTCAATAGATTTCCTATATTTCTGTTGATATTTCTTACACAGTGTCTCCCTTGTTGGAGCCTCATCTGGGATAATCTGTTGCATCTCATTACTTTTATGCTAAAATACTGCTAGAATGATGATACGAGCACTGACACCAGAATCCTTAACCTGCGGTGTTCGGAGAGCTCTGTTTATCTTCATGCTGTAGACAGATCATCAGCCCTCTTATTGGGCTTCAAGCCCCAGAGTTCAGATTCCCTAGAAATTGAAACAAATTAAAGCATATGGAAAAGGGCTGCTGTGGGCTTATTAGTGTTGATAGGCCTTTTGACAGTGTCTCAAGTTTTTTACATGGTCCAGCCTCCAGTAGCCTTCAAGCAGTGGGCTAGCGGGTGAAGGAAATGCAGACTTCTAACATGAGTTGAACAGTAGCAGAACATGGATTTTTTGTACATACCTCTGTCTGCACTGTTAATTAAGAGCAAGTTCAGCAATTTTGGTCAAGTGAGATTGTACACTGAGCAGCACCACAGCCATGTTCTTTAAGGGACACCAGCATACACTCGATGCCACTGGGCTTTTGTTGGGTGCAGTAGCTGCAGATCATCTCTTACACTGCTTCTTCTTGTTTCAGGGAACAAGCGTGACAGGAAAGGAAAGGAAACACAACTTGGCTCGAACTGGCTCTCCAATTTCTCCTCCATACTACAAAGGCCAAAGAAATATAAGACTCCATCAGCTTTGAAAAGGAACTGAACGCCACAATGGGACTCCCCACCCAGGTTTTGGCCTGTGCAATCTTAGGTTTGCTGTACCAGCATGTCAGTGGTGGACTCATCAAGCGAATTATCCGGCAGAAGCGGGAGACTGGGCTAAACGTGACCTTACCAGAGGACAGCCAGCCCCTCGTTTTTAACCATGTCTATAACATTAAGTTGCCTGTTGGCTCCCTTTGCTCTGTGGACCTGGATACAGCAAGTGGCGATGCAGACCTGAAGGCAGAAATTGAGCCTGTCAAGAATTACGAGGAGCACACGGTGAAAGATGAGAACCAGATTGTCTTCACGCACCGTATCAACATCCCCCGCCGGGCTTGTGGCTGTGCAGCTGCCCCAGATATTAAGGATCTGCTGAGCAGACTAGAGGAGCTGGAGGGGCTTGTATCCTCCCTACGGGAGCAGTGTGCCAGCGGGGCTGGATGCTGTCCTAATTCCCAGACAGCAGAAGGTAAGGCAGACTGGGGAGCCACTCTCGGGGAAACTCTCATGCTGGCAGCAGATCTTGTTTAGAGTAGATACTCGAATCTGTTTCAAGAATGAGCAAAAGTCAACCTGTTAAATTTGAAATGTAATCAAAAGTGGGAATGCGTTTGCCAGCTTGGTTCATTCACAGTTGTGCAGTTTTGTGGAACTGGAGGTCAGGAGTCTGTCTGGGCTGCCTTGTAGCGGTGGCATTGAGCATGTATGGCACTTGGACAAGGTAACAGTCAGTGTCGAGTTGAGATTAAAACTCACACTGTCTAAGCTTTTGGCTCCATGTTTTGTCCCCTTGAGCAGGCTGCCAATGTAACTGTTTTCATGTCCAAGTTTTCCTTAACAGAGACCAATAAAAATACAGCAGGATATAAGCAATAGATGAGTACTAGTGAGCACAAATGATTTGGGAGGTAAAAAGAAAGTATCCTTCCTGCTGTTTTTTAAATTGAGGTAAGAGGCTCATCATAAGATAGAGAAAACATAGGTCTTCTCAGCTGTAATCTGTCCCTCTGAGCTCAGATCTGGTCTCACTATGGATGACACAGTGTGCTGCCTGGCTTTTTATGTTCTGGAGTGAATCGGTGAATATGGGTGTGTGCCATAATGAAGCAGTCAGGAAAGCTGCTCAGTCAATGGAAGAGAGATTTTGAGAAGAGCAGAGGAATCTAAGATGCTCATTTAGCCATTAGTTGGCTGCAGCTTTTCCCTGGCAGGAGTGTGAATTAAAGCATTCCTGGTAAACTAAATCTTATGAGAGAATGGGAGCGTGTCTTTTAAAACCTTTGGTGTTTCTGTAAATCAGACCTGTAGGGAACTGAGAAAATCAGACCCTTTTAGGTTGTGTGTTGCACTGGCCTGACACATCCCAGAGGTAAGGGGGTAACGGGTTTCCTGACTCATTGGTACAGGTCGCCTGGACACGACACCCTATTGCAGCGGGCATGGCAACTACAGCACTGAGATCTGCGGCTGCGTCTGCGAACCCGGCTGGAAAGGCCCCAACTGCTCTGAACCAGCCTGCCCGCACCACTGCTTCAACCGGGGCGTGTGTTTACAGGGCAAATGCATCTGCGACGAGGGCTTCACTGGCGAGGACTGCAGCCAGGCCTCCTGCCCTTCGGACTGTAACGACCAAGGCAAGTGCGTGGATGGGGTTTGCGTGTGCTTTGAGGGGTACACAGGCACAGACTGCAGCGAGGAGCTCTGCCCCCATGGGTGCAGCGTGCACGGGAGGTGCGTGGGCGGGCAGTGCGTGTGCCACGAGGGCTTCACTGGCGAGGACTGCAGCGAGCCCCTGTGCCCCAACAACTGCCACAACCGCGGGCGCTGTGTGGACAACGAGTGTGTCTGTGATGAGGGCTACACCGGTGAGGACTGCAGTGAGCTCATCTGCCCCAACGACTGCTTCGACCGTGGGCGCTGCGTCAACGGGACCTGCTTCTGTGAGGAGGGCTACACCGGAGAGGACTGTGGGGATCTGACCTGCCCCAACAACTGCAATGGCAACGGGCGCTGTGAGAACGGGCTGTGTGTCTGTCACGAGGGCTTCGTTGGGGATGACTGCAGCGAGAAGAGGTGCCCGAAGGACTGCCACAACCGTGGGCGCTGCGTGGACGGGCACTGCGTGTGCCATGAGGGGTACCTGGGTGAGGACTGTGGGGAGCTGCGATGCCCCAACGACTGCCAAAACCGTGGGCGCTGCGTCAATGGGCAGTGTGTGTGCAACGAGGGATTCATCGGGGAGGACTGTGGGGAGCTGCGGTGCCCCAATGACTGCAACAACCGCGGGCGCTGCATCAATGGGCAGTGCGAGTGCCACGAGGGGTTCATGGGAGAGGACTGTGGTGAGCTGCGGTGCCCCAACGACTGCAACAACCATGGGCGCTGCGTCAACGGGCGGTGTGTGTGTGACGAGGGGTACACGGGAGAGGACTGTGGTGAGCTGCGGTGCCCCAACGACTGCCACTACCGTGGGCGCTGCGTGGAGGGACGCTGCATGTGTGACAATGGCTTCACAGGGGAGGACTGCAATGAGCTGTCCTGCCTCAATGACTGCCACCAGCGTGGGCGCTGTGTCAACGGGCGCTGCGTGTGCCACGAGGGCTTCACTGGGGAAGATTGCCGTGAACGGTCCTGCCCCAATGACTGCAACAACGTGGGCCGCTGCATCGATGGATTGTGTGTCTGCGAGGATGGTTACATGGGAATCGACTGCTCTGATGGTAGGTTACAGTGACCCTTTCAATCTGCTTCCCCTGGGTAATCCTCTGTGTCCATCCATCAGCCTTGGAGGGTCCATGAACATCTTCCATGTAGCTGGGCCCTGTTTCTTCTCTTCTTTGTCATAGTTGAAACAGTTGAATCGATGGAGTTGCAGCACTGAGAGAAAGCACTTCACCTCCCTTACTTTTTCAGGGCTATATAGGGTAGTGGTTTCTGTTGAATTGTGGTGGTCAGCAAGCTAAAAGGATGATAATGGTGACAGTCAATTTATTGTCTCCAAATTTGCTCCTGACACAATGCCATTGGAGCTGTAGCTATCACTGGATGGGTGTTTGTCACTATTGCCTTCTGGTTTCTCATGATGTCTCTTGATGCTAAAAAGATGCATCTAAAAGAAACTGTTCTAGCTGTGGAGAGAGAGGGAGGTGAATTCAGAAACTTCTTACTTAGATACTCAGCAGGATTAGTCGAGAGAATATGGACAGAATTTTGCCTAAAAAATGATGCTGTCAGGAATGAGGAAGTGTGGGTAAGAACTTCAGGGAATAAAGAGCTTAGGTATCAAGTACTTCTTGCAGGCAGTTACTAGTTCCCAATCCCACACTGGACCAGTACAATGGGGACTTGCATTTGCAATGCTATCACTATTGTAGGAGCTGAAACCAAAACGCATAGCACAGACACTGGATGCTGTCAGACCCTAAGGGCTCAGACCCCAAGGACCTTACTTTGAAGGTGGATCTTTGAGCTGGATCCCTGGTGGAGGCAAGGCATGTGCAGAAAATAAAGTTGTCCTATCTGAGTATGAGACACCCATCATGATGGAATTGCCAGATGTCACAAATATTGCCATGCGAGCTTTCAGTATTATTGCAGGGGCCTTGGTTCTCTCTCCACTGACCAAATTGATTTTTCTAACTAAAATAAAATATATATGTGTGTGTGTGTATATATTATATATACATGGAACATATATACTGTCAGATTTGACAAAACTTAGAGTAAAATAATGGAATCAACTGGAGTGGAAACTTAGCTATAAAACCAAGTTAGTTTCCCATTACCACTGACTCTATGGAAATCGATAGAAAATGTTGGCAGCTAGATAATGACAGGTGTTACGCTATAAAGGAGGCAGTTTTCTTTAGGAGATCCCAAGGGAGGGATTTTAGAACTAAGATCTTTGTAGAGTAATCAAAGAGTACTTTGGGGTTGGGAACATTGTAAAAGACAATGAATACCCTTTGAAAGAAATTCCAATTTTTCATATCTTCCTCCTGGAAGGCTCCCAAGCCACATTCTGTGTTCTTGCATGTGCAAATGGGGAGTAATCCATTGAAAGTATTTACAAAAATAATCATGTTTTATTTTACTGTGGAAAATCTGTGCAATTCTGTATAACCAAACCCCAGCACTTCCAACTATAAAATCATGTGTTGCTGGCAGTTGAGTTAATCGTCTGAATCCCTAAGGACCCAGCTATAGTAGTCTTGTGTAGTAGCCATGAGAGGAGGAGCTGGAACACAATCAGCCATAGGTTATATGCAAGTATGAAAGTAGAAATTGGCCCATGACTTTTGGAAACATCTGTAGTCTTCATCAACTGAACATTCCTTTCTACATGTGGCTAATTTGTGTGGCATGGCTTCCCCATTCCCTATTTGTTAGATGATTCTTATAAACTGCTTATGGGAAAATGTGAAACTGGGTAGGTCATTATTTTCTGAGCCTTGACAACTTTTGTTTTGCTTTTCCCCTCCCTAGTGTCTCCTCCAACAGAGCTGACTGTAACAAATGTAACAGATAAAACTGTAAATCTGGAATGGAAGCATGAGAATCTCGTCAATGAGTACCTTGTCACCTATGTCCCTACCAGCAGTGGTGGCTTAGATCTGCAGTTCACTGTGCCAGGAAACCAGACATCTGCCACCATTCATGAACTGGAGCCGGGTGTGGAATATTTTATCCGTGTCTTTGCAATCCTTAAAAACAAGAAGAGTATTCCAGTCAGTGCCAGAGTAGCAACATGTGAGTTTAATATTCTCTTTATTCACTCATTTGTCTGTTCTGTAGTATGCATTTATTTTTGTTAGGGTTTGCTTTCTTTTGTATTTTCTATTTCCTGCTCACCTTCTGTTCTGGACAAGGAGAGCCTTCATCACTTTCATATTCTATTCTTTTTCAAAACCAATGTCTGTGTTAAAAGTAAAGTCTGTTAGCTCTTCTGCCCTCTGCAGTGGTCTCATGATAATGAATATTGTGGGGTCTTCGTAAATTAAAACCCTCAGTTTCTTCATAATAAGGTACATTTTTAAACTCTGGTAATGCTTCCTGAAAAGATATATAAATATAGCAAGTATAATAAGAGCAATGTGAAATCACTTGGATTCAGACTGTTTTGACTGAAATGAAGATTATATTTGTTTTGCATCTTCAGTGTGTTTTACTACAACTGACTTTCTATCTGCCTATCTGTTGGTTTGTTGTCCATTTTCCTTTTTGTGTTGTGCACATCACAATCATATCTAAACATGCCAGTCTCAAAAGATGCTCTTTGACTTCTGTCATTGTTCTCGTTTTGAGAGACTTGGGGCAGGATTTATCTCACCTAGCTTCAAATGTCCACACTAGGTTCTTTCAAGAGGGCAAAAATAGGCATTTCTAGGGCACAGTTTATTTTATTCTAAGGTGACATCTAGAACAGGTCAGAGGAATGTCTATCCAAAGGCAGAATAGCTAGCTGTGAAGCAAGTTAAAACATCTCAGATACAGCTCGCTACATGGCAGATAGTTATACCTGTGGAAAAATATCCCACCCCATTCACCCCATTGCCCTTGTGTATTACTTATTGCACATGTAATTATCCTTTTTTTTTTTTTTTTTTTTTTTTTTTCCTGTCACAGATCTGCCTGCTCCAGAAGGTCTGAAATTCAAATCTGTTAGAGAAACATCTGTCCAGGTAGAGTGGGATCCTCTGAGCATTTCATTTGATGGCTGGGAGCTGGTCTTCCGTAATATGGTAAGTCACAGAATCACAGAATAATCTAGGGAAGCAATGTTCCTTGTACAGAAGCCTTGGATCTTGTCCAAGTGAAAGATCCTGCATTTTTTGTATTTATAACAAATGTTTGTTTCATGTGTTACAGAAAAAGGATGATAATGGAGATATAACCAGCAGCTTGAAAAGGCCAGAGACATCATATATGCAGCCAGGCTTGGCACCAGGGCAACAGTATAATGTATCCCTTCATATAGTGAAAAACAATACCAGGGGACCAGGACTATCCAAAGTGATAACCACAAGTAAGCATAACCTGTATTGATACAGTGCAACCAATGAAACAGTTGCTATTTGACGTAGCCTTTATTCTTTTTTAAAAGGTGCATCAATCCGATCTAGAACTTCTTTCTTCCTGGTGATATTGGCATAAAGAAATTACATAGGAGAGAGCTTCTGTTGTGCAGAACTCTTCGGGTTTCTGATTGTCTGTGTTTTGGCAACTTCAGAAGTTAATGAATTTTGATGAATTTGTTTCTTACAAATTGGCTCCATCTGGCACTTTCTTCTACAGCTGTAGAAAGTAAAGGATGAAAAAAAAATGAATATGAGCTTCAGTTTGTAGGAGCAATTCATTTTAATTTTGTTCTGAAGCAATTAAAAACCTAAGTGCTATAATTTTGTGTTGTTTTTATTATTATTATTATTATTATTATTATTATTATTTATTTTAATCACATTTTCTTCTCTTTGTAACAGAGCTTGATGCCCCTAGCCAAATTGAGGCAAAAGATGTCACAGACACCACAGCTCTGATCACATGGTCCAAACCCTTGGCTGAAATTGAAGGCATAGAGCTCACCTATGGCCCCAAGGACGTTCCAGGGGACAGGACTACCATTGACCTCTCCGAGGATGAAAATCAATATTCTATTGGAAACCTGAGACCACACACAGAATATGAAGTGACGCTCATCTCTCGGCGAGGGGACATGGAAAGTGACCCCATGAAAGAAGTCTTTGTCACAGGTAGGAAGCTTGGGTACCAGTCCAAATTTCTGGAAGTTTAATGTAAATGCAGTATGCCCTGCACCTGCCCAGAACAGTCCAGGGGTCATGTTCAGAAGGGCCAGTGGCAGGAGTGCTGGTTACACATGTTTTTAAGTGATATGCTGCATCAAAGCAGGAGAGTAAACTCCCATCAATCTTCCTGTGCTGTTTGCATTATCTTGCTTGAGTTAATAGTTACTAGATCAACACAGAACCAGTGGTATTATAGAGGGACATGAAAATGGAGGCTTTTCTGTGTCTTCTATAGTTTACTGGCTCACCAAGATATTTACGCCCCTCCGGTCTCTAAACATGCTTTGAAAATGGGAATTATATTATTAAGTCACTTCGAAGCTTTTGCTTATCATACCCTAAATCTTTACTCCATAAAACAAATTCCTCCAGATTACTTCTCTGTTTGCTGAGCTCAATATCTTCCATGGTTCTTATTCCATCAAATACCTTATTTCTGTTTGTGTAAACCCATAGTAGATTAGCAGAGAACATTGCTCTTTTTCCTTCTTCAGGTCTGCAAATGTTTTCTCTCATGTATTTTTTTTTACATTTACTTTGCTCCTTAGTTATCCTGGGAATGCTTAATTAAAATGTGGGTCCTTTAGCATATTGTCAAGGTTTTTATATATGAAGGGACCTAAGTATATGGTACATGGAGAATTACTTCCCATTTCATCCCAGCAGTTTATTCAGAGCACGATTTGAGTCTACCATAGGTATAAACAAGGAAAGCCTATTGCATTTGTACAAAATATTCACCTTGCATTTTGAGACTTAAAGTTCCCTTCAGCCACGTGTGCAAGATATTACCTGAACAGACATTCTAGAGTTGGTCTTTCATTTTTTTTTTTCTTAGCAGCTTTTTTTCATTTGGAAAGTTAAGGTATTTGTAAAGGAAAATATTATTTTCATCCAAATATGTTTTACCACAACTATGTATTTTGTAATAAAAATTAATTCCTGAGGTCGAAATGGTTTTCTTTTTTTTTGTTTCAGGAAATAAAAGGTGAATTTCTTCCACTGATTTTTTTTCCAAAGCTAGTGAACTCTACACTTAATGCTAAAAGACATCTAATTAATGTAGCTGAGAATAAAGTGGCATCATATAAGAGGAAATCTGTCAGCTTTATGGATCATGTTCAGTTTCTAAAAATGGCTGTCATAAGAGAGTGTTGTCATAGGAGAATTACTCATTTCATTTATTTATGTGTTTATTTATTTATGTATTTATTACAGACTTGGATGCTCCAAGAAACCTGAAGCGAGTTTCACAGACAGACAATAGCATTACTTTGGAGTGGAAGAACAGCCATGCAAATGTTGATAATTACCGAATTAAGTTTGCTCCCATTTCTGGTGGAGACCATGCTGAGATCACAGTGCCGAAGGGCAGCCAAGCAACAACCAGAGCTACACTCACAGGTAAGGGAATTGGGAGATTGTTATTAATGTCATGCTGCTGCCGTCACCCTGGAGCACAGGACCAAAAAACCCTTTTGGTCACTATACATAAGAGCTACAAGCAGAGGTTACACATTTTGAGTAGAAACAGTTAAATTAAAATCCATGTGATATGTATTTATGTACTTCAGATGGATAACTACCAAGAGCAGATGTGTAGCCATTTTGCTTCCTCATGTATCTCTGAACTCCATTAGTCACTCGCCTGGGTTCTAAGATGCTAACACCTCTTTGCAGAGATGGCTCGACATCTTTAAGTTCAAGAGGCTTTTGTATGTGCTAGGAATGGTATTTACTGCAGCTTTTCTGGGTTTGTGCAAGTTGCCACACTGGCCTACAATGGTAGATCCCCCCGTTTAATGGGGATGTTTTTCTCAGGGCAGCAGTACCTACACTGCAATTTCTTGAAAGTAGAAGTTATCTCTGACTCTGCATTTGCACAAAGTCCAGCATGTAATCTCAGCCATAGTCCATATCCTCTGGCAAGTCTGTGGAAAAGGATTTATTCACTTCAGGTCAGCTGGAGGGCAACCGAAACCTCAATTCTTTGCATACACAGGAAAGCATATATCTCATCTTGCATACATCCAGACTCTTTTATTTAAACAGATGCCAATAGGTAAATTCCATGGACATGGACTCATGCTTCTATTCTTCATCTCTTAGGTTTGAGGCCTGGAACTGAATATGGCATTGGAGTGACAGCAGTGAGACACGACAGGGAAAGTGCTCCTGCTACCATTAATGCTGGCACTGGTGAGTAGCTTGATCCTCTAGTACTCTGGAGGAAGCAGCAGATAGCTGGAGCCGCTCTGGTGCTTCTTTCATTTTTAAGTAATGCTGTAAGAAATATTTTAGAAAATTCTTGATTTCATTTTGGTACAAATGGGACATTTCCCCACAAATAAAAGAAAAAGTATTTTCCCAGAGATCTTGATCATTGACTTATTTTCCTGTCCCAGGATCTCTTAACACTCCGGGTTATTCACCATAGTAATAACTGATTGCTCTAATTATTCTCTAGCTGCAAGGGTTTCTGGCAGGAATCGTGGTTATAGCTAAAACATCATCTGGACAAAGAGTATAGCCTCAGGGGTTTCAATAGTCCTGACTATCCTTCAAATACAGGACTTTTCTTACAACACTCCCCCCTTTTTTTTTCCCTGGGTGAATGCTGTAAGGGGTTAAATTCTTTCTCTCCTTCATGCAGTGCTTGCTGAAGTGAATTTAAGTGGTGGATATTTAGATTTAGTGTGGTTTGTCTGTAAAACAGAACTTCATCTTCCTCCACCTAAAGCAGCGGGGCTTCAAAAGCTCAGATGGCAGATCTGACTCTGAGCTGTCACTAGGCACCCAGTACAGTTGCTGCTGTGTTGGCAGATGCCTGAAATACTGTCCCAGGGAGTACCAAGATGGCTTAACTTTGCTTTTTTAACCCATAGATCTTGATAACCCCAAGGACTTGGAAGTCAGTGACCGCACTGAAACCACCCTGTCACTTCGTTGGAGAAGACCAGTGGCCAAGTTTGATCGTTACCGCCTCACTTACGTCAGTCCTTCTGGAAAGAAGAACGAAGTGGAGATCCCTGTGGATAGCACCTCTTTCATCCTTCGAGGGTTAGAGGCAGGGACAGAGTACACCATCAGTCTGGTGGCAGAGAAGGGCAGACACAAAAGCAAACCCACAACTGTCAAGGGATCGACTGGTGAGTAACAGCTTTGATGAGTGCCATGAACCAGGTCATTGACTAGCCCAAGTAAAACTTCACCTGATTTTGTAAGCCATGTCTGGGGAATTCCATGAAAACATCCACTGCCTGCAGAGCAGACTTAGCTCTGTCTAGCATGACAGGTTCATTGAGGGATAGCTGTGTATTTGCCTTACTACTGTGTTTAGCTCCATATTCTCAATGATTTCTTGCTTTCCTTTTAAGAAGGCTCACAAAGAACACAGCTATTTGTCCTGGAGGAAATACAGACCTCGTCCTTTGTTTTAAATGAGGCTGTGCTTTTGTACATTATGTCTTATAACTTGTTTTGTTTTCTACAGCCAAAAACCAAGAGGAAGAGCAACCAGAATGTGTTTAACATTGCTTGTTCTTGCCTAATGAATTCTCTTCACAGCATGCCTCCACCCATCATGCTTCAGCAGGGTCAACAGGGCTCTGTTGTTGCCCTTTTTCACTTTTCTCATCCAAAAGCAGAAACATGCTATTGTCACAAATCTGGTCACAGTCACTGTTTTCATTGGATACCATGACTGTTTTACTTGTCTTCAAAGAAGGGGTCCATATCTGCCATCTCCATTTGCACAAACTCTATTTAACTAGAAACAATGTACCACTTCTTGAATAAGGTTTTATTCTTTTTGAAACTTTTTGACCCAAAGTTGGTTGCATACAGATCATATCTCAGTATAGAATGTGAGTCCTGAGTCTTTAAGTGCCTTCAGCCTAAATCTTGTGAGGCATAGCTTCAATTGCTATAAGGCAGCAGAGGCGGTGAAATCAGAATCAGTTGGGCTAGAATTATTCCCCTTAGCAGATAGGCTTTTAGCCTTTTCCCCACAAAAGACCACCTATGAGGTAACCATGTGCCAGAAGTTGTGGATTTTACAAACTAATAGCTGTATACAACTAACCTGAAAAAAAAAAAAAAAAAGAAAAGAAACACAACAACAACAAAAAAAAACAACAGTGTCATATTCCCTAGCAGTGTTCATGCCAGCAGCACCTATGAATCTATAGTCAGTAATCCAGTACAGGAGAGAGTTGTAAGGTATGGTGTAAACTACAGAAAGACTTCAGTCCTGATTTACATATTTGATGACTGGCTTGTGTCCCATGTAGGGAAGAATTAGGAAGCCTTGAAGCACATCCATGCAAAGGAAAGCTGAAGGTTTATGTAGCATGAGTGAGCGGACTTCAATTTTTCCATAGTTATCTGTTTCCCCATCAGTCTGAAGACTGAACAGTCTCAAAAGAAATAAGTGTAGAGGGTGAAAAGGCAGAAACATGCTGTGGAATTTCACAGTTTGGTCTTTCTAGCACCAGCTTCCAAAGTCCCAAAAGATGGCTTCTTTTTTCTTTGGATTATTATTTTTCTTGTAACAAGTTTGTCTGACCAGCATATTTGTTTTAAGTCTTTACTCAGAGCAGCCAGTAAACAAAGAGTTCTCTGCAGTGGGCTCCGTAGAAGCAACAGCAATAGTTGACATAACCTGTCTCTGTGACCTTCCTCCTGTATAGGAATGGGCAAACCCAAACACATGAGCATGGGGAGGCAGAGGTGCTCTGTAAGCCTGGGGGTTATAAGACAAGAGATCACTTCTTCAGTTTACTTTTTCCTCCACCCTCTAGCCAGGCCTCCTCTTCTATGTTCCCAGTACTTGGGGGGGTCCTCTAGTCCTCAGACTAAGCAAAACAAACTTGTTATTTTGCCCTCTCTTGCAGAGCTATGGGGAACCTCAGGTCCATTGCACTGCAGAGGAGGGTGCTTTGAAGAAACCATGCAGAGAGAGCAATGATTGATGTGGAAAGTGCCAGTAGCACAGCTAAGCCTGGACTAGGTCGTCTTGGTGGGTGGAGGAGACAGTCCTGCTGTTCAGAGGGGCATGTGCTGTCCTCACTGAGCACGGGAGTCAGGGACTATGGGAGGCTTGAGAACATTTTTTTTCAGTTCCCTTTGCTTCTCCAGATCTCCAGTTTTTCATCTTATAGTTTTCCCCAGCCTCTTGCTATTTGGTTAGGCTTCTCTGTGTGCAGGTATCCAGAAGCTTCAGTGCTTTTGTTTCCCACAGATTATTTTTGTTTCTTTGCACAGTGAATCATCTGTCACTGAGAGTAGGGTTTGCTTCAGCCCCAGAACTGAATATGTTCTGTTTGTGTTTTCTCTCCTCTCTTACATTCTCCTGGTAATTTTTCCATGTATATCAGTTTGGCACCAACAGGTGGTCATAACCTTGAGAGCTCACAAACCTCTAGCAAACCACGTCATGAAATCTTTCATACCGTAGGATGGCAGCCTTATGTTGCTTCTGTTTCTTCATATGGATGAAGTGCAGCTCAGTTCAAAGCTTTTTTATACTGATGTCCATGATTCTGCATTCAAGGGATGCTAAAAATTATAAAGTGACCAGTTAGCAAAAAGTTATTTTATTCTACTGAAAAGGAAAGACTGAATATTTCACACTGTCATTTGCTTGTTTGTTTCTTTGTAGCTTCACATAGTCTAACCCTAATGCAGGCAATGACTCCTGACCCAGAGGAGCTTTCTGGCTCTGGGAGCTTTGTTTCTCCAGAGATCTCAGGAACGGAGAACGATGCACTGAGGGACCTTGTGGTCTCAGGGGTTACAGACCACAGCCTTAGTGTCTCGTGGTATGCGAACACAGGCGCCTACACTAGTTTTGTGGTGGAGTACAAGGAAGTGTCATTGGCAGCCGGGTCCCCTGCAGAAACCTTCCTTCCCAGAGATTCCCTAGGTGCTGTGATTGAAGGCCTCCAAGCTAACACTTCCTATAAAATCAAAGTGTATGGATTGGCTGGAGAACAGCGCTCCCCTCCTCTGGAAGCTGTGGCTACAACAGGTACCTCCTTTCTGTTACTAACTAAGGTACCACAAAGCAGGGGCTCTCTTACTTGTTAAAGGTCCTTCCCAGCATTGCGCTCAGGTTTTGGTTTAGAACAACTTCAGAAGTCACAGAAAACAAGCCATTT
The DNA here is from genome assembly GCF_011077185.1 of Oxyura jamaicensis. NCBI lineage: Eukaryota > Metazoa > Chordata > Aves > Anseriformes > Anatidae > Oxyura > Oxyura jamaicensis. Next base: position 2,912,986 of record NC_048909.1, on the reverse strand, counting down.
TACCAGTTGGAGGGACCTTCCTGGCAGCATGTCTGGAGAATGTTGCACGAGATTGACAACTAATCTGCAGAGTGAGCACGTAACCCAGCTCTGAGAAAGCTGAGCAGTCAGACTGCAGCTTTGTTCCTTCTTGTTCTGGTTCTGGAGCCCTGCCTGCACAGCACAATGTGGGTCCTGGAGGAGGAGGGATGGCAATACATCAGGCATGAGAAGGCTGTGGAAATAAATGAGTGAACATAAGAGAAACCAAGTGCCAACCTCACATTCTTCTGCTGAAGGACCCAGATTGTGCAGCAACTGCTGATGAATCATGGATAAGATACTGTCTTGCCTCTGGAAATGAGCTGCACATAGGAGCATGGCTTGTAGAAGCAAGTTTTCCATTCTGTTGAATGTTTTTAAGAAAATTTATACTGCTTACCAAAGACCCTTGTCTGTGTTGTGTGTCAGTTGCTCTTCCTCTCCTGGATTCTACTAGTCTCAGATTGCACCACCCTTCTTTACACAAACTCAAAGGAACATTAGGAGAAGTGATTAGGTGAGCCAGTTTGATGGGAAAATGCAGCGCTGACTGCTGGGAAAATGGATTTACCAGTAAAGGTTGTCCATTTCTTCAGCTGATTCCTCTGCTGAGAGTACCTGGGGTCTCAGACTTCAATATGAGGATTTTAGCTGTAGTTTCTGTATTATTTCTGGCCTGTGATATTGCAGTGCTTTCTCTGTGGAATTCAGGGGTGCAAAGGCACTGTAAGACCACTTAATCAGCTGGTTGAGAGAGAGGAAAGCCATTTAGCAAAAGGGTTCTTAAAAGAATGCAAATATCTTGGTAGGCCGTGGTTCTGCAACCCTCTTTCAGGGAACTGCAGCCGTATCCTACAGTGAGGTTTATCTGATGAGAACTTCTGTAGTGAAACTGGCTGGTAGCCCTTCTTGGAAAATAATGTAAAATCCAAGAAACTGAAGCAAGAAATAATACAGAATACTCTTTGCTCCATCCTGAGTAACCGGGGAAATGTCCTGGCAGGACATTAACATTCTTCTTAGTAAAAACTCCAGTGAAGCATTACAATGGAATTCCTCAAAAGGCCAGCAGCAGCAGTGTGGACATATTTAGGCCATATTCAGCCTGAAGATTTTACTGAGAGAATGATATTAAGAAATATTCCAGTCTGAGAAAGAGTGTGTTTATTGTCCATCCAGTTCCCTTCCTCTTTACTTTCAGCTCTTTGGCATTTGCTATTTATTCATCTCGCCACCATGCATCAGCCTGTCTGGCTGTCATCCGCCCACCTAGAGCTCCTAGAGCTCTATTTTCTTCCCATCTATTCCCCTGCTTGCTTAGTCAAGTGTTTGATCTCCATTGGTAGTGATATCCTACAGTTTGTTTTCCAAATTTTCTGTTATCCACTCTGTAGCTAATATTCTGTATGCTAAACGTTGAATGCTGATACTATCTATGATGTCCAAGTGTTTTCCGCATGTTCATGTCACTTGTATCTTTCTATCTATTGCATGTTTGTACACAAAGCCACATATTCGTCTATTTCACAATGTACTAATAGGTGTGTGCCTGTGCGTTTATATGTGCGTGTAGACAGTAGACCACTCTTTCTCGACCACAAATTCATTTGTGGAGTCAGTCATTAAACACAAGGTAGTACTCAGAATTAGGTTTGAAAAAAAGTTTCAGAGATAATGTAACTACATACAACTGTATGTGCTTTGTAGGACAATCTGTACATGGTAACCACCCATGTAGACGTCCCAATAAAATTAACCCACTTGTGACAGCAAAATGCTGAATTAAAATGCCAGTTACAGGAGTTGGTCCCTCCTTTTTTGGATAATGCAGTTAAACTGTTGCTGTCTTCCCCATTTGTGTGTTTATACTATAATTGGTGGGAATCTGGGATAAGTATCAATAGGAATGCTCAAGGAAAATGAGGGGAAACGAGAAGCCAATCTGGACTAATATTTCTTGGGGTTTCTCAAGGATTCTTAGTATGCCAGCTTAAGGACAGCCTCATGTTTTCTTCTTCCTTTCTGTTTTTGGACACTTTGTCCTAGTTTTCCAACTCAAGGTGCGTGGCAGTTCCCCAGTGGGACCTCCCATGGCATGGAGCTTACCTGTATAATGCACTGCTCTCTTCCTCTGTGCTGGTCTGTTCACTCCCTCTATTGATGCATGTCTCCTGCAGAAATACTCCACAGTAAAGCCCAGTTGCCACTATGCATGCTGAGTATTTTAAGCCTCTTTAACACTGAACAAGTACCAGTGCACTTGCTTGATGCCATAGGTTTTTGCCTGTTCCCAGAATTGTGATTGTGTAAAAGCAGCTGAGAGTCAGGGAAGGCTGCTGGTTCAGTGCTGCATGTCTTCCTGCTTAGTTCCCTGGGGGTGTTACAGGAGCTCAGTCACCCTTGTGTGGTCAGGGAATAGCTCTGACAGCACATTTTGCAAGAAAGAATAAACTACGCTAGCAGTTACCATTGCACATATGCTGGTGTGATGAAAACTTTGCTGTTTCAGGTTGCACAATGTGTATGGCCTGGTTCAGATCACATGCTGGTGTAATTTAGGAGGACCCTTACCTAAGTCAACTGTCACTGATATGGTATATGTAATGTATATGTAAATATAAGTCACTGCCTCACAGGCTTTGCTCTTTTCTGGAGGTGAGCAGAAAGCAATGTTTCTACATCTATACTTCTTCTGAGAGTATGTTTTCAAGATAAAATTTCTGCATTTATTTGAAAACAGTTTAAGTTGATCTTTCTCATCTGAAAACTTTTTTTTTTTTTTTTTTTTTTTTTCTGATACATGTATGAATTTGGAGACAGATACTGAATCCTGAGTACGTATTTGTGCTGATCTGACTGGTGGTGGTAGATGACTCACTCTCTCTTAATTGAATGCCATGGAGCATGAAAGCAAGGCAGTCATCGAGGTGTGAAATGATGTGGTTTTCCACTAATGAGGAGATAATTCTGCATGGCTAATTGAAGTGTCAGAAAAATCACCTGCCTGTTGCCTTGCAGCAGTGATCAGAAACCATTTGTTGCAATTTCCACAGCTCTCAGATTTTCAGAATCTGACTGTGCTACAAGATACTTTCACAGATCTTCAGCATGTTGAAGGCCAAGTCTTTTTCCCTTCCATCCCTCTGGATCTCTTTCAAGAAAGATCCCACAAGTTCATTCTGTCTTGGTTTTTAGTTAAGGGTCCCTTCCCCTTACTTAAATTTCTGCATGTATCAGAGTGGATAACTCCTCCAAGCATGTTTTTATTTGGGTAGGAAGAGATTTAGCATGTTTCTTTGTATCTCATTTCTTGGTTTGGATTTGCATTTTGTTGTGATGTTTGGCATGCATTCCACGTCTGGTTTGTATCAGTAGCAACAATGTGCTGTAGCAAAGATAAAATGCATGTTTGAGAGACTGAGGGTTCAAATCTTCACCGATGTAAATCAGTGAAGCTCTTTGGAGCTGAATTGTCCTGATTCACATCAAGTGAGAATGTACCTATCCATTTCTGCACTGAAAGCATGTCAGCTGATCTCTGTGGTTAAGGGTTATTGTTGCTCTGGATCTGCTGGTTAGTGTGGTTCTGTGCGAGAACCAGGTTGTGCTTGGTGATGCTACCTTTGCTTGTGGCTTGGATTCAGTCTCCAAAATAGAAGTACCTACCTTTTTTCCCCTGTTCTTAGAGCTCTTTAATGAAAACACAGAAACTGTTTTGTAGCAGGTGTTAGCTGTCATTTGGTATATTGGGGGGTTATTTTCAGGAAATTTTAACTTGTAATTTACCTTTGTTTAGCACATCTAGTCACAACACCTGGAGAATCAAACAGTGAAACATCATTTAATCCTACCAGTCCTGCACCTACAGAGCTAAGTTATTTAACAAACCCGAGTCCTGGTTCTCATGCTCTGCCTGTGGTGCCCACTGACCTTCCCATCTCAGAAGTCACTGATGCTCTTCGTGACCTAAATATAACGCACAGGACTTCCAGTGGTTTCACCCTGTCTTGGGCAGCACAGGATAAGGTGTTTGATCAGTTCCTTATCACTCTGAAAGACCTGTCCAGTTCAAACAGAACACAGGAAATCTTTTTGCTGGGAAACCAACGAGAAACAGAAATTACCAATCTCACAGCTGGCACACAATACCAGATTAACCTCCAAGGAAGCACTCAAGGTCAGCTCTCTTGGTCCCTGGAAGCTCTAGCTGCTACAGGTATTTTCTATGGATTCATTAGCCATGTGTTCCTTTTCTGCTTTGAAATACAGAACTTCATTTTCGTACTGCTGTTCCACTGCAGAAATGCTAGGCTTTGTGAGTGATACCTTTCTTCTTAATTTTTTTTACTTCTTTTTGCACGGGATAAAACTCTTATTGCTATGGAATGAGAATCTTGAGTTATGTAGCATGGACAAAGCCCCATACAGCTTTTAAAGTGATGTAGCATCAATTCTTTCTTTTCAAATTGCATGCAAAGAGAAGCATTGATGCATCTGCTATTTACAAAGGACATGAAAATAGCAAGATATTACAGGGATTGTGGTCCAAAGCACACAAGAAAAATCACAAGGAGGTTGCAGCTTGCAGCATTGGCATGGAAGTGGTGATGTTAGAGGAAAAAAAGATTGTAACACATTGGGAGTATACCTTTCTGAAAACTTCTACCTCTTATCCCTCTTAAATGAATTTCATGAGGAAACAGGCTTGTAAGCCACAGAGCTCAGTTCAATAATGATGCAAGTAACAATGTCAAAGTTAATTCCTGAAGAACATAGCCAGAGACTAATGACTATAGCAGACCATCAGCCAAGAATTAAATTTGTGATGTGTGATAAGATATTAACATAGAAATGCAAAGATCATTGTGCACCTAGTACATGGTTAGAGCAGTCTTATCTCTCAATGGTTTGTTCTCTCTTTTTTTTTTTTTTTTTTTTAAGTTAAGAAACATCATCCCTTGATATCATTTGCCATGACTTTATCATTGTTTTGTCATATATGTTGAATGCTTTGTGGATGAGGCTTTCAGAGATCTCCAGCTGTCCAACCCGGTGCATGATTTTATATGAGAATCTCTCGGTCCCTAGAGAGCATGATGGGGTTGAGTGCGCTTCTGTTTCAGGCATGCATGAGAAATAAATGGGAGAAAAAGGGACTCTGCATCCTGGAGGTGAATGAAACTGAGTACTCTTCAGAGAAATTTGAGTTGCTTCTAAGCTGTGATGGTTACTGCATTACTTATTATAATCATGCTTTTATGTGAAATATTTTGCCTTGCTTTAACTTTTGGTTTAGTTTCATTTTCATTTTAAGCAATGTGTTGGTTTTATTTATTTCTGTTGCCACCAAAAGACCATTATTTCTGATTCAAACTGTTCCTTTTCTGTTCTGCTTTCTTTTTCAGCTAAATGGTGCTATCTTGACATGATTTATATTTTGCCTCTGAGTATTTCATTCCTGTTACTGATGAAGCTAAACAGCTCTAGGATTCATGCATTTTTTGTTGAACATGGTGTTATTTCATAAACAATCTCTTCCTTTCTAACAGGATAGGAAAAGCTTGTCAAGACTTTGATGTTCCTGGGTATATTTGCTATACATTAGTGAATCTCACTGATGGTAATTGACTGTTATCCATGAGTGCTCAACCTCTGAAAATGCAGCCCCACCTACCTATATAAGGCTATGCAGCAGTCACACAAGAGATCTTCTGTTTTTTACAGGAAGAAAATTTATATGAATAATGTTGCTAAGCCTAATTCTCATTTATTTCTGGGCTTTACTGACTCAAAATATACATAAAGTCTGAAGTTGAAGTTTAGAACTGAAAAAATCAGATCCATTTCGCTCTATGCATCATCTCTCTTATAAATGCTCAGGCATGCAGATTGGGAGTATTTGGCTAGACTCTGTTCTTATTGTAATGCTGATGTGCTAACAAGGCAAGGAAGTGAGAAAAGTGCTAGAAACTTATCCCAGCCCACAGGCCAGTGATAGATCATGTAGCAGGATTTTCCATGTAGAAAAAATAAGGTATTACTGTGTCATTTTCCCATGTGACTGCTAACTTTAAGGAATCAGTAGTAGCTTCTCATTACTGGAGGATTTTCTATTTCTGCTGAGGAAACAACCTAAACTTTCAGATGAAACAGCATCAGAGTTAGCTTTGGTGGTTCCTGAATTCCTAGGCCACCCTTGTGATGGCATACAAGAATGTTGACTTCTGTGAATGCAGATTTCAATTTTAGATTAATATCAGTAACTCTGAAAATGCAAACTTCTCTGCCTCCAGAAAGGTTTTTGGGGCAGAATAATGTAATGTAATGAAGATAACTCCATTAAACTGAAGACATGTAGACTTGAAGGAAATGTTTCCTTCTTTGTTGTTTTCAATTAGAAATAGCTTGGAAGAATAAATATCATCCTTCAATTAAAAGCATAAACATCAGAATCCCAAGTAGTAGATGCTCAGCATCCTTCCAGCCTTACGATAGTCTTACTGCCGTATTCACAATCACTTTGTAATGACAAACACCAAGTTGATAATAGCTGTAGTAAAGTGGTTATAGTAATACTTACTTGTCTCATAGAGAGTTGTAATTAATATTGGCAAAACACTTGCAACTGTAAGACAGTCTTTAAGCCACTTCCTGTAAGCAGTCTTTTAGCATTAATGTGAATATTATATATTATTTATGGTTCTTTTCTTTCTGTTCTGTCTTGCCAAGTCTCTGAAGAGACATTATGAGTTATCCGGGGCAGCTGAAAATGTCAATGTGTGTGGGGGTGCATCTCCATGTCACTTGCTTACAAATGAAGTTCATTAGCTCTGAAAGTCATTAAGTAATACCTCACCACCACCATTCTGTAATCTGAGTAACTGACTGACTCTCTGTCCTTATTCAGAGGAAGAACCTGAGCTTGGAAAATTATCAGTATCAGAGACTGGCTGGGATGGTTTCCAGCTCACCTGGACAGCAGCCGACGGGGCCTATGAGAACTTTGTCATTCAGGTGCAGGAGGCTGACAACCCAGAAGAAACCCGGAATATCACGGTCCCAGGCAGACTGCACTTTATGAATGTTACAGGCCTCAAGGCCAACACACCTTATAATATCACACTTTATGGTGTGATTAACGGCTACAGAACCAAACCGCTTTCTGTTGAAACTGCGACAGGTATCTTTTCGTCCAGTCTCATGGCTCCCTTCCTTTGCAGACAGGGACATGAGCCAGAGCAATTGCAACTGCTCGACAAAGCTTGCTCACTCGGTCTGCTTTGCATGGGGCGCGCTGAACTCATTAAGGCTTGGCTGAACATCTCTGGCATGGAAATGTCTCATGATCAGACTTTCCAATATGAGTCTCAGCGCCCCCATGGAGCCATTCGCTTTCAGGAATGCTCTTTTTACCCCCCTCAGAATGGCTTGTGTTGTTCTCTTTATTTGCTTCTCTGCTGGTTGACACTAACTGCAAAACCCAACTGGCTGTTGTACATGCTCAGGAAAGCCCAAGTTGCCTTGTAAAAATTACAAAATCTGCTCTTTGTAGCCCAGATAATCAAAGCCCAAGAGCATGTTTGCGTTTTACCCTTCAGAAGCTATTTCCGAAATTCTGTGCCAGCTACCTAATAAACCCAACAGCAAGTGTAAAGTGTGTGTGTCTGACTCAAGGACAGACACCTTCTGTATGTTCTCATATAGGAAAGAACACAAGTGAGCTTCTTCCATGCATAGTATCATATACTGAGCCACATAAGGTTGTTAAACAGTTGGACTGTTCTGAAAAAATTACAATGCAAGACCAAATTCAACCAAAGTATTCTGGATAAAACTGACCTGAAAAAAAGTGGGGTGAGCCCCGCATTATCAAAAGCTTGCATAAAACTAATCAGGAGCCACAGAAATAATTTTCTGGCTGATCTTGTGAAACACTGCATTTTGGATAAAGGATTGTTTATCACGAGTTTCTTCTGTGAGAAGCAAATATAAACATATGTCTGCCCTGCATGGCTCACTGACTCGTCCAAGTGTTACCATCATTATAACAAACAGGGTATGAATTAATTGGCAATAGAGGGGCACCAGTGGTGGAACTATTTCTTGTAGACAATATCTGCTGCCTCTGGGCTTCCTTACAGACCTTTGCAACCTCCCAACCTCCCGAAATTGTGGGACAGCCAAAAGTTTGCTGCTCGTATTTACTTTTCCCAAGCATATATTACTCAGCACAGAAGGAGATAAAAGTACGTGTAAGAACTAAACAAAACAAAAACATTATACACAGTAAAGCTTGCTTGTTTCAATAGTGCTTTAAGCAGCTTGGCTTAAGTAGAAATGTGTGTGGCACAAGGCACTTGCCTTGGGCTGTGTCCTGCTGCAGTCTGGAAGTCCTTTGCTTTGAGAGCCTTGAGTATGAGCTGGTAGCAGATTGCCCATTGAAAATAGACAAATGTGGCTAGACAAGGGAAGCTGTAGAAGCACAAACAAGAAAACAGACATCATGGGTGTCCTGCCTAAATATGCAATGTTCTCTCCTTTTATTAACTTAATGAAAACACCAGAAGATGCCCTGCTGAGGTTTTCCCTTCCCTTTCTGGGTCATACTCAGCATCCGGCTTTTCAAAATTTTCCTTTCTGGGGAACTGCAATTGTCAGAATTTTCTGAGCCTTCCTGTAGCATGTCAGGGATGCCTACGGAGAGGAAGAAACCCCAAGGCAGCTATCACTGCTTTGCATTTTGGCTCCAGCTCCCAAATTACATGCCAGCTTTCATAGGCATCAGCAGAAAGGGAAAGTAGAAGAACTAAAACAAAACACAATCTTTTCCTCTGGATACAGTAATGGCTCTAGTTTTAGCTTCTCCTAAAACTGGAAGCTGTCTTGTCCAAATGCCCAGGGGCTTTTGGAAATGTTCTTTTGCAACTGCTTTCATGCTCAGACCTCAAAGACACATGGCTGCAAAGGGAAATAGCCATAGCTTTAAACCTTCCTTTTTTTTATTATTATTATTTATTTTTTAGCATTTTGAGATGCTTTCATTTGATTTCATCCCCTTAAAACCTGTTTGCCTGTAGCAAGCTTCTATTTAAACCCTTTTCTCCAAGGGCAGCATGGAGTGCTGTCAGCATGTGCATAGCGAAGCACAGCATTTCTAGCAGGAGAAGGCACGGGGCTGTTCCCTTCTGACCAGTGTTGTTTCCCTCCTCAGGAGTGCACCCAGAAGTTGGTGAGCTAACCGTTTCCGACATTACTCCTGAAAGCTTCAACCTTTCTTGGACAACCACCAATGGGGACTTCGACGTCTTTACTATTGAAATTATTGATTCTAACAGGTTGCTGGAGCCCATGGAGTTCAACATCTCAGGCAATTCAAGAACAGCTCATATCTCAGGGCTTTCCCCCAGCACTGATTTTATTGTCTACCTCTATGGGATCTCTAATGGTTTCCGTACACAGGCAATAAGCTCTGCAGCTACAACAGGTACATAAATCCTACCTCAATGCTAATTCTGCTTTCTTCTAACTCTTTGTTGCAGGTTGTGCCCATTTCCTTGCCCTCAGCTACCCTACCAATCTACCCACTGCCAAATTGTCTACCTCAGTCTTTGACACCTTCTAAGGACGACCTGCCGCAGACATTTTGAACTGTAAATGTTATTCCACTATCCCATCCAGCAAAAGCAGTCAATCACAGTATGGTGTGATTTCATTCACATAATAATATGTTTGCTCTTGTTCAAACATTAGGGTAGGGACAAGTTCTGATGGTGATGAGAATCAAAACAAATTTCCCAGGAAGCAAGTGGGAGGTGATTCATTATGTTATTTTTGCAATATGCATTTGTCAGACAGAATAGAGGACACACTCCTTCTCTCAGATAAACCAATTTCTAGATACAGTTTTTATCCTGATTCTCTAAATTGGTTTAAGGCACATTTCAGTCTGTGTCAGCAGACTCCTACAAGGCTGATACATTTATTAATTCAGTTTATGTTGGATGAGAGATTGAAAGAGAGCATTTACTTGATGTTGGTAAATTAAATAGGTTGGCATTTAGCTGTTGGCACATTGCACATCCTGAGGTTTTACAGCTGACAGTTTTTCCAGAAAACACTCTCAAAGAAAGGGAAGTTAAGTGTCGAATGTGCTGTAGCCAATTACAGTGTTAAAGTGGAAGAAGAGGACTAGGTTACAGAAGCAGAAGGTGTATTCTCATAGCAGGCAGATAATAGCTCATGTTTTGATCATTTAATATTACTAAATATTTTTTTCTGATGACATGTGATCTTAGGAAAAGTCACAGCAATTTGTCATAGCAATAGATTAAGGTAGTCGGTGATGTTGAGCTTGATATCAAACACCAGTGATCAAGATAACTGCATTTTCTAGCATCAGCAGATATCCTCACTGAGTCATAGGTAGTGTGGGCAGGGTGACCGCAGGGGCTGTGGAAAACATAAAGGAATATAAGGTTAGTAGGTCTTTGTGACCTGTGGGTGAATTCAAACTTTTATTTTGTTTTGTTTTGTTTTGTTGCTTTGGGTTTTAATAATTGCAATGCATTTCCATTTGTTTTTCTTCCCATAGTAGAGGAACCTCTCCTTAGCAAACTCACTGTATCAAATACTACCTCAGACACCATGTTGCTCACGTGGGAGGCGCAGGACAATGCCTTTGACCATTTTATTCTAGAAGTCAGAAACTCTGACTTCCCTTTGGACTCCCTGGTGCAAACAGTGCCAGGGGCCTCACGGCACTATGTAGTCACCAGCCTCAAAGCTGCCACTAATTACACTATCCAACTCCATGGTGTAATTGATGGGCAAGGTGGTCAGACCTTGACAGCACTGGCAACCACAGGTATTTTGTTGTTTCATCTTCTAGGTTTGCTTTTTTCTCTTCTTTCTTTTTCTGTCCACCGAACTGCTCTAAAACGTGGCTCCAACTCATCATCATTCCATTGGTAAATTATAGGAAGATCACCGTGAGGGGAGGCTGAAGTAAAATGAGCTTGTAAGCACTTGGAAAAAGAGGTATCTGAGACAATGGAAAAGGCTGAAAAAGTGCCCCCAGCATTAAGAGAGCCAGTAGTAAACCATGATTGGTTTCATTATATATACACTTATCTGCAAGTACTGTGTATATATAACTGACATGCTCCAGATGGCTGATGTTATTCACAGAATATCTTTGCACTTGATCTGAATAATGTTTCCATTTGTCCCATCCTCACTTGCTTTGTTATGGGTGGGAGGCCTTCATATCCTTGTCAGACCAGAGAGGCACCTGCATGTCGTTTTGGTTCTTTCTTCTTAAAACCAAATGTCTCCCAAGACATTTGCATCTCTTACGTGAGTTTCATACAGCATGCTAAATGACCAGCCAAGATTGCATGGAGTGGTCTGGTCACCTTGTGCTGGTTCTGGTGTTCCTCCTCTACTGGGCATTTTTACATGTTCCCAGCAGAGAGCTGGGCTCAAACAAGAAGCACACCCTTTCTTGATGGTCAGCCCACCACTCTGTCACTTGCCTTGCTATCTTTGAGTCTTTAAAACCTGTCTGGTTCCACTGGATGTCAGAGCTTTTCCTTTGGTGATGGTGATTCCAGGATGGCAGGAGCTCTCTAAGACTCACCGGAAAAGAAAATTTCCACTTGTTTTGCATGTAATATTCTTTGGAGTTTGGTTGTCGTGATGTGAGCCTGCCTGACTGGATGCAAATGGCATGTGAAGGAATGTGGCCATTTCGGAATCGGACTGGAAAGGATTGGTTTGTCAGCTCTGAGCTGCATGCAGGGCTGATGGCTCCGTGCTCGGTTTCACTGGGTTCTCCTCCCAAGCCTGTTTGCATTGTGGATATTTTCTCATCTCCTCCCCTGTCTTCAGAAGTATTGTGCTTACATGGTGAATTTGTCACTGCTGGCCATGGGGGCGTTGATGGCCACTGGCTGGCAGCATGACAGCAGCATGTGTCCTTAATCGGGGCCACTTGGATTCACCTCTTCCAAGATTTTTCCAGAGAAGGAGGTGAACTGTTATCTAAAAGTCTTGCCACTGGGGACAGCAGGTAAAAATTGGAACATCTTGCAGAAGTTCACGTTTTAGCTAAAAAAAGGAATTCATTCTTACACTGTTCTTGTGGTCAGTGTGATACGTCCTTCTTGTTTTTCTCTCAACGTCTATCACTTACCCAGTTATTCTCCTGTATCTCACAGGCTGCATTTCCCAAGGTGTTCTTGGTTTATACTCAATTGGCAAGAGAAAAAAATAGAAACTCAGCCCTGAGAGCAGATACAGGATTCTTTGACCACCTGACTGCAGGGTCATGTTTGTGGTCTTTCTGTGCTCTCATGAATCCTTGATTTTATGCTAAATGGAACAGCTTAAAACAGGAATGGTGGGGAGCTCTCCCCCTTCTATAGCCTAAAAGCCAAGATTCTCCCCTAGCAGGGGAGAGATGTGGCTTTAAATTTCCTTTTGCAGAAAAGGAAAGTCTTTGCTTTCTCAAGAAAAGCCCTTACCATTGAATGGCTGGAAAGAGGGAGAGCTACAGCAGTGTTTTCTTGGTTTTGTGTTTTTTGTTTGTTTATTTGTTCTTTTTGTCCAGTCCATTAGATATTCCCTGATTATGCCTAATCACGGGATGAGGAACACCTTAGCTCTGGAATCCAGGGAGGTTTTGGCCTGAGATTAGTGCTGAGATGATCACTACCAGGACTAAAACCCTTATGAACTTCAGGGTTCTGTACCTACATTGGCAGGCAACAGGAACACTAAGAAGAAGCTGAAATGGGATTTCAAGGATGTCTGGTTTGGACTCACCTAACTCCTGCCTGAATCCTATTTCATCTGTTTTGGAATTGCTTTGGGTCTGGGTATCTCCATTACAATTCTAGTGCTGAGTTACTGCAGTTCCCATGGCTTTACCAAGGGGCTGTATGCTGTTATGCTGTTGGTGTTTCTGTAAATCAGGCCCACATTTCAATAGGAAAACTGAGTGTATTTAAGAAAACTGAATGAAAAAAAAAAAAAAAAAAAAAAAAAAAAAAAAGTCAGCACTAATTTCATTGTCTTCTTTCCAAAACCTTACAAAATAGCTGTTATGGTGCTCCTCTTTACTTTAACTACTGCAAAACAAGGCTAAAAGCTTCAGCTTTGGCTTCAAGAATCGATTACCCCCGTGGCTAATTCCTCCACCCTATTAAGTAATGCTCTCTCTTCACCTGTTTTCCTTTCTCCCTCAGAGGCTGAGCCACAGCTGGGCACGCTCACACTCACAAATGTTACCCCCGACAGCTTCAACCTCTCGTGGACCACAAGAGATGGGCCTTTTGCCAAGTTTGTTATACACATTAGAGATTCCTATTCAGCACACGAGCCCCAGGAGCTTACGGTGTCAGGAGGTGCTCGCAGCGCTCACATCTCAGGCCTGCTAGATTACACTGGCTATGACATTAACATTAAGGGCACTACCGATGCAGGTGTTCACACACAGCCCCTCACTGCTTTTGTCATGACAGGTACCTGCTTAATGGTTTGGAGTATATTTATCAGTTTATAAAAATATACATTCCAGCATGGATAAAAGAACAGACTCTGCAGCGCTGAATATCTTGTCCAGCAGCAATGCTTTCATTTGCAAGCCTCGCGCAGGAATGGGTCACAGCAGGCATGTTGGTCTTAAAAAAATTGTCCAGGAGGAGTTATATTTAAAGTGAGTCAAGAGCCCTCTGGAGTCTTTCTCCCATGTGTAATGATCTTCTTCAAATCCTGAACTTTAAGGGAGAAACTTGTCAGTAGCTCCATCTGAGGGAGAGGACTGGATATTAAAATGCATCCTGTTTTGTGATGTTCCCTCTACATATCTGTTACGTCTGAATAATTTGGCCAGATTTTAACTGGGATTTATTGAACATCACATGCCTAAATCATCAAATAAATACCATAGTTCACATTCTATGCACTATGTGACCAGTATGCACTGCTAGAGATTGTCACATAGACATATGAAAGCCCAAGTAGGATTAAGCAGAAACTGAGGCCTTTTCTTTTTCCCCCTCACTTCATTAAGGCACAGTGGGAGAACTAGTCCCAGTAGCAGCATCCCTCAGCATCTGGGCCAGCACGTTCTGTGAAAGGCAATGACCATGATCATTTCCCTGAGGGAAAATTGTTGCATTTTGCACCAACATTGACCTGCCACCTGATGACGTGTAGTTAGAAGTGAGCAAGTGTTACTTTCAAAATTCCTGATATTCTGCTCCAGCAGAGCACAAATGCTTCCTTTTTGAAAACAAACCATAGACATTGGTATTTTCAGAGGAAGCTTCCCACAGCTAGGTAAACATGTGGCACTCTACACAGCAGTAGGATGTGCCAACAGTTCTCATAAACCTTCTGGGTTTAGCACATTGGTGTCACTCAACACCTACCCCAGGAAAATAATTTCAGCATTTGGGGCTCATTTGTTTACCAAACTGAAATGTGGATCTTTGGGAACTGGTCCTTTCTTAAGTGAGTGGAATTTGACTGATGGAAGATCTGATGAGTTAGCTTCTGGGCCAACAAAACAAGGTTTGTCAGATAGTTTAGAGAAATTTTAGCAATGCCCAGGACCCTGGATGAAGGCCAGGGCTTAACAGAACCAGCTGATCTTCCTATTTGACTTGTCAGATTTTGAGCGAGCAAAAAACTCTGAGAAGCAATCTTGTGAAAATTTGGCCTTTTTTTCAGAGACATGGTGGGAAAGTTTTGAGAAGTTGGTCTACATGCTCTAAAGATTGACAAGTATCATGCTGATGAGAAAAAGAAAGCCCCCTCACTGGACTTTCTTTAAGTTGTCAACATGCCACAGTAGCAGCTGCCTGTGAAGCTCTTTGGTCAGGCTATTGCTCTGTTCTGCAGTCATTTAGCCCCTGCCCTATGCCAGTGCAAACTCTTGCTTCTCTCCTATCCCCCACAAAAAGCCATCTTGCAAGTATTTAGTACTTTCAAGGGCTATGACCCTGGCTGATTCGTGCCCTGCTTCTGGCAGTCCTTCTGGCACTGCTGACCCCTCCACCATTAAAAAAAAAAAGCTGGAGATATTCGTGTGAATTAGAGAGGAAAGAATGCAAAATATAGGCACTGTGAATGTCAAAATTGAAAGTTGTCCCTAAAGCACCCATGGTGGAGACAAGTGAAAGGAAATGAAAGCTTTATGTGTAGAATTTCTCAAACAGTTTTTGTTATAACTGCTTTCTAGTGCATGTGTAACAAAAGAAATGTGCTTGCACATTGAGCTTTGAAGGAATTTCAAAGGAGCTTGTGAGATGAGGTGTTAAGACACCCTTGAGGAAAAAGAAGAATTGAGCATCTAACTTTTGGAGGCTCCATTGAAAATCCTAGTCCTGTGGTCCGGGCTATACACTTCAATTAAATCCATATTTGGGGGAAAAAAGTGTGATTTATGTCTGTTGGAATCTGTGACAAGTTCTAATTTGCAATGTTTTTTTGTTTTTTTTTTTTGTTTTGTTTTTGTTTTTTTTTTTTTTGTTGTTGTTGTTTGTTTGGTTTTTTTGCTTCTTTTTTTTTTGTGTGTGTGTGTTTTTTGCACCTTCCCTTCTTTTAGAGGCCATGCCCCCACTGGAAAACCTAACTGTCTCTGATATTAACCCTTACGGGTTCACAGTGTCGTGGATGGCATCGGAGAATGCCTTTGACAACTTTCTTGTAGTCGTGGTGGATTCTGGCAAGCTGCTGGACCCACAGGAGTTCCTCCTTACGGGAGCCCAGCGGCAACTGAAGCTTAAAGGCCTTATTACTGGCATTGGCTATGAGGTTATGCTTTATGGTTTTGCCAAGGGGCACCAAACAAAGCCCCTAAGCACTGTGGCCATTACAGGTATTTTAATGTGAACGAATTGTTCTCTTCCACATTATCTTTCTTGCTTTTCTTCTCACATGGAAGATGTTTTATGCGGTCCATTTGCAAAACAAACCTTGGCTTTTGCATCCTTTTTTGCATCGTGGCTACACATAACTCCTTGTGATTGATAGGGTCACCAATGAAATTACATTCCTTTTAACTTGATGTTTCCTTTTTGTCTTTGTGAGGGATCCTGTAGACGCATGACGTGGGTTGAGGGGTGAAAATTTCTGCTATGTTCATGCAGGTACTTCTAACCGGAGTCTTTCAAGACAACTAGCTGCATGTGGGAGCTCGTCTTGTTAACAGCTGCTGGGCACGTCAGCATTCCCCAACTTGCCAACTGTCAGGATCTTCAGGAGGAAAGTCATACTGGTTTTCCTGCCTATGGCCTCATTTCTTTCACTCTGTCTGTGGGTTCCACACACAGACCATCAAGTGTGATCACTGCCAACTGTAAAGATGGCATTTCTCTCTCCACAAAACCTTAGCTCATGTTCTCAGCCTCATCATAGCTGCTGTTTTCCAGCAGCATTTGAATTTTCTTGAAAAGTCGTTGCAGACTGATTCTCTAGCCCTATAACCATCAAGTCTCATCTGCATGTTACTGATTACGCAGCAGTAAAGCTGGGGATTACCTGATTGGAGCTTCACAAAAAATAAATAGGAATGTCTTCCTGTGGAAGACAGTAACCACTCCAGCAGCATTTCTGTAGGTGGTGATGCTTGACCATACTGAGCTGAAGATGAGCTGTAGTTATTTAACGTCTTACAGCTCGTGAGATCCTCTTGAGTGGGTTCGTTTGCTAAAGACAGTAGGTCTTGGGATTTAAGTGTGCTAAGGAATATGAATTTTCATGATTCCCCATTGCTGCTTCAGCCTTTTTTTATTATCAAAGTGAAAGATTCATCTGATCAGAGGTATCACAGAGGCCAGAAATGCATGGAATAATGGTTTTGCATGAAGGAAAAGACTCTTTCAAGCAGCTTCTGTGTTGTCCTCCTAACAGACAGAGACCTGACAGTATTACAGGCATGCCTGTAGATCTATAACAAAAGCCTGTTTTTATCATACATGAAGTTTTCACATATGACGGGTAATGCAATGAAAAGCAAGGGATAAATGCACTTTGAACTTATTAGCATGTGTAATTTTGCATGGCAGAGGCAAATGGTGTATTTCCATGTAGTGGATTTGCTGTTGAAGACTGAAATGTTTGAATGTGCCCAAACACACTCACATACATCTTCAGTATTTGTAAAATGCTAATGTTCTTTTTTATTATTATTATTTTATTTCTTTTTTTTTTTTCACTAGCCAGCAGATTGTTTCCCTTTCTTTGAACTGTGGTTGGAGTATTCTTGCAGTATGCTATATCCAGACCTCAGGCAGGTCACTAATGAACTGATTAAAACAATCACTTTTTTTTTTTCCACTACTGCTATCTTCTCCCTTTTTAGAAGCAGAACCCGAGGTCGACAACCTTCTGGTTTCAGATGCTACTCCAGACGGCTTCCGTCTGTCCTGGACTGCGGATGATGGGGTTTTCGACAGTTTTGTTCTAAGAATCAGGGATACCAAAAGGAAATCTGATCCACTGGAACTAATAGTACCAGGCCATGAGCGCACCCACGATATAACAGGGCTGAAAGAGGGTACTGAGTATGAAATTGAGCTCTATGGAGTTAGCAGTGGACGGCGTTCCCAACCCATAAATTCAGTAGCAACCACAGGTATTGTCTTTGCAGTAGGAAAAGCATAATGTTTTTGTGCCTGTTTGTTTTAACATTTCTCCTTTTCCTAGCCAATTAGAGCTGTTACCGAGGTCTTCGAACGGTTTCCTGCATATCTGAGTTTCTTTTTTCGTGTGATGTAGTTATTTATAGTGAATTATCTCAGATTCCTTAGCTTCATCAGTATCTATTTAATATGGTTTACTTAATTGCTTCCATGATCTGGAATTAGACAGCAGAGTCTAGCATTCAGAGTGCTGGCTTTAAGAGCTGAGAAATAATGACTATCAGCCTTTTTCAGTGATTTCACCAGACTAATTGCGTATCTCCTCAATAATTTACCTCCCTATAAAAGAGAGATGACAAAATGAATTTCACAGAGGTATTGAGAAGTTTATTTATGGCTTTATCAGCAAAGGACTAAGCACCATTAACTTAGACTGATTTTAACAGGAGCAACAGGTGTTCAATAATTCAAAATAAACTAGACATTCTTGCAAAATCAAAACTTTGAACTCCCCCAGAAGAAGTTGCTGTATGTTGTCATTCGTGTGTGTCAAAAATCCTGATGTAAATTAGCCTAGATAAAATCATCATGAGGAAAAGATGCAGGGATGACTGCCAATTCAATTGCTATTTTGTTTAAAAATTCTGATTTTCAATGCAGTATGCCAATTCCACAAAGTCAGAGTTCTTGCCTTTCATAGTCTTACAATGATGAAGAAGCCTTGTAAATGTAACTGCAAATGTCTAGTGTCCCGAAGCTAGCTTAAACTTCTGTTTATGAAAAATCTCCACCAGAACACAACCTCAGTGTCAGGGAGAAGAAGAGATTTTTTTTGCTATTTATAACCAGAATATTTTTTCTTATATTGTTTTTCTATGAAAATATGCAGATACTGGTCATATAAAAAGTTCTTAGGTTGAATTCCTCAGATTAACTTAAACAAAAAAATGGGTTCTTAATTTGAAGTATTTCATTTTGGCACTTTTGAAGGAAACTTTTCAAATTCTTTTCCATCAATATCGTGATTCCATTCTGACAAAGTTAAATCTTTAAAAAAACGGAGGCAATGCTCTTTGACACAAATCCTCTCTTTGAAAACTTTTGGGCTTGCTGATCTGAAAACATAATAACTTCAGATCGACCTAATTCTGGGATGAGGGGGACCAGAAGAGGACAATTAAGTTCAGCATGTGAGGAAGCCACCAGAAATGTGTAAAAGAGGCATGTGCCCAGCTGTAGCAGTGTACTTCAGACAGCCCACAGAAAGGACCAACAATAACTCAGTATGAAACAACTTGTCCTCAGATAGCATGGCCTCACCTCAATGTCTGTGGTGCCAGTTAGAAATGCACATTTCTGACCAGCTCCACTGACTGCCATCACATCCTCTGAATAAGCAACATGTGCATATACACGCTCACCCAGGCCTTTACATGAAACAGAACATGCATCCATCACAAGCTGCCTTTCTCCAGGCTCGTGTGGGTTGTCTCCTAATGGAGAAGGATGTTTAAATTCAATTGCACTTGTTAGCAGCATGTTCCCATTTTCACTGACTTCCAGGATATTTATGGTAAACCACTAACAGCTATCATTTTCCTTGCGACTACATTCTTTTTCAGTTCTTAAGGGAGATTTAGCACATGTCACCTAGTGGCACCAATAGCCCCAAAGATGTTTTTCAGCTATAAATAGTCCATGGATAATTGATAGTAAAGTTGGAGCCACAAAAATCCAGCTAAATAACTCAGACTGCATGTTACACCACATTGGGCAGCCAGGGCCACCAAGGCATCTAACTAGTTTCTTATTTAGGAGTTGGTTATTTAGACAAACGTGTATATTTATAGCATTTCCAGTCTGCTGGCAAAGAAACATTTGCTGCCTCTGAGTGGGTAGCTCAGACAGCCTTGTGTGCAGCCTTGCTTTATTCTAGCCTGCGTACAATATATGAGAGAACAAGGAATAAATTATAAAGTCTTGAGCTTTACAGGAAACAGTAAAATCACAGTAGGAGCAAAGACAGCTAGCAAACAGACCAGCAAACCTAAACCAAACATTGCCATAGAAATGGAGTCAGGAAAATAACCTATACTGAAACTCCTTCTCTGTATTTATTGCTCACAGTTCTCCCTTCTTCCCTACATGGGCACACAGCCTTCTATACACAAACACAGCTGCCAGGGATCAGATCTGCAGTTGGTATAAATGAGTGCAGTTGAAGCTGCCTGGTTTGAGCATCACTGAGCAATCCTTTCTGAGGGTCTCTCTTATCCTTGTGTGCTAAACCATCCAGCTGCTGCCAGGAGGGAGAAGGAGGAAAAACCTCGCAGTGTTCACCATTAGGTGCTTTGTCCTCCTCTAGGGTTTCCTTCTTTTTCTCTTTTAAGAATTCAGCCAGGGAGTGATGCAGTGACAGCCACGGGCTTTGAGTGTGGAGGGAGCAGGGCAGGACTGGGATTTGTCAGGCTCTCCATTTACCTGTGTTGGTTCTGCAGCCGGTGGCTCAGTGTCTGGCTGATCTCCCTGGCTCCCATCACACCAGGGACATGGTGTGAAACTGCTGTGCATGGGAGCTGGTGATGAAGTCCTGTCTTCCCCCAGCCATCACCAATAGTTCTTCGTCCCTAACAGGTGACATTTACTCGTATGTACGAGTGAACAGCAGTAATTCCCCCCTCCCCAGCTGCTGCTGATAACGTTAAAGATTATCTTGTTTGGGGTGATGATGGTACCCACTCTCTGCATTTGTCTGTCATTTTACTATCTAGTGTGATAGAAAACATTAATCACAAAATCAGTGCAGTGTGAGGCAGCATTGTACAGACCAGCAGTGCCTAATCGAGTTGGCACCAGAAAGTTTGCCCACTGCTGCTCTCAGAGGGAGTCTGTGTCTCTTGGAAATTCATCTATATAACGTCTGGTGAAATGCAATTCAGCCGTCAGCAGGGGACCACGATATGGCCGTGTGCCACTTAATATCCTTGGTAGGAAGTGTGGGTCTCCTGCTGCTACTTTCCCCTTCTTCTAATGATGGTTTGCCATGCTGTGATGGCATTTTTCATCTGAGAGGACCCCCAAATACTTCACATGGTCTATTTGCATGATAAATGTAGTCTGATGCTTCCTGTTGCTTGAAGAAAGACATTGGACATACCTTATAGTCTGTTAATGAGGAAATAAGAACTTTTTAGAAAAAAAAAAAAAAAAAAAAAAAAAAAAAGGATGTTCCAACAACCTCACAGAAAGTCCTCAGTCTCTCAGAGAGGGATGAGGGATGGTGCTGGAGGATAATGTTAATCATTTGTATCTGTCCAACAGCTGTGCTGAGCTTTTTGTGAGTGACAAGACAGAAGTTTTTTATGCCTGCTTAATTTTGGCTTTCAGGTAGCTCAAGAAGATTTTTTCATTTGCTCCTTTTTCATTTCCCTGTGCTCAAAGGAACCACTATGATACCTCCTGGGACTCGTTCCAGGACCGATGCTTACTATGCTTACTCTGATGGTCCCATATGCTTTGTCTGCCACATTTGCTCCCAGAAAAGTAGTTGGGGTAGTGGGGATGTGGGACTCTCACATAGCCAAGGCTCTTTGTATACTGTTACATGTTACACGGCACTTAACCTGGTGCAGAAAACATGCACGAAGCTTGTGCCTACAGAAGTGTGCACAGCAGAGTTCAGGTGGGATGGATTAGGTACTTCATTTTCTGGGCAAGGCTAGAATCTGTGTGTGTGAAAACCCCAAATGCTGGTCCAAAGAGAGCTGTGCTCTCCGGAGTCATCACTAGCACTTCTCATCAGTAACTAAGGGCACCTACGCTGTAGAGCATGATCAGTGTGATTTTCACTCTATTTTTCACGTTTTCTTTATTCGTGTTTGTTTCCTTCAAACTGTAGCTAAACCAGTAGCAACTTCGGGTGCTGTGCAGCTTTACTAACCCCGCCTTGCTTTCTTCATTATCTTTAGTTCTTTATCTTTATTTCTTTGACTTTTCCATATGAGCAAAGCCCTCTAAGCCCAAAATGCCTTGTGAGCTCTAGAGAAATAATTTACATTTCTCTTGAGAGCTTTGAGAGCTCTGTTGTTTTTCTTTCCTTGACTTTCACTTGATTTACTGCATTGCTGCTAGATTTTTGGGGAGACAGGGAACAAACAGCCCTCTCTGACTTCTTTCCCGCAGACACGTTCTTTCCAAGCTATTTCAAGCACAGTCACTTGTGGACTCCTTTTGTCCCCCTTCCCCTGCCCACAGCCTGTTTCCACCACTGTTAATGTCGTTCATGTTTGGTATCTGTCCCCTCTCTGCTAATGCCGTACTATGTGTGGCTGTTTGTTCCTTTTAACAAATTTCAGGGTTGTTTTGGTTACAGTTAAAAAAGGAAACTGGAAGTGAGATGCTCAATGGAAACTTCGAAGGGGCAGGTCTCGACCACGTCCTTCCAGAAGCCCTTTCAATCCATGTTTTCAGTAGCTTAATTAAGCCTTAAAGTAGAATGTTTCAGATTGTGATACATGTTGGCTTGCATCTTAAAATTGGGCCATTTTGGCAAAAATTGTTAGGCTTTGTTTGCAAAGCAAAACAACAGGGTCATCCTAATGAACCTGTCCCAGCTCGCTGATCTTATTTATATAGGCAAACGTAGTGCTTAGGTTTATACTGACTGAGGCTGGGCTGTATGACAAAGAGCTGCAGTGGAACCACAAGCGCCTTTCTCGTGATGGGTGTACCTAGGAAAAATCATGGTCTCAAATAGAGATTCCAAGAAGAAAACCCAATGTTCTCGTGTTAAGCTAACAGAAGTTACAGGCAGTCAGTGCTTGAGAGGATGGACCCTTGAAGCACTCAGGTAACTTAGTCCAGGTCTCTTTTAGGCATCCTGTGGTAGAAGCTTTATGCTAAAGAAGAGGCATCTCCCCATTGCTAAGTGTTGCTGTTGCCATGTGTCACAGCTAGGGCTCTGAGACTCTGTGGCAACTGGGGTAGAAAAAATGATAAGTACAATGACTCTGGGTAGTAGCATAGTATTCCTGTAAATATTGCTCCATAATTTTCTGTAACACTGAAAAACCTCTGTTGCTTTTGTGAACATGATTTGTCGATAGATGTCTAGGGTATTTTGAAGCTATGCACTGCTGTATTGTTACCGAAAAAGGAAAATTTAGACCAAGTAGGCTACGTGATAAAACCATTAACTGTTTGCTGCTCCCTGGATTCATGTTGTTTTCTGCAAAGTATTGGCAGCATCAGCCCTTGGGATACAGGAACAAATGACTGTTGCGGCACTAAGGACTGATAAACAAAATATTTACCTTTCCTTTCTATGTGGTGTGTTTGTCCTCTCTTCTCCACTAACAGTTGTTGGATCTCCGAAGGGAATCTCATTCTCTGACATCACAGAAAACTCTGCTACAGTCAGCTGGATAGCCCCACGCACCCGCGTGGAGAGCTACAGGATCTCCTACGTCCCTGTCACAGGAGGTAAGTGTGGGGAGGGACAGGGAGGAAGATGGCAAAAGGGAGGCCAGAAAGGTTTTGTTGCACTGGTATCCATCTCTCAGTGCATAGGAATCTTGTCCCACTGACAAGATTTGTGAGGGAGCTCACAGCTAGATGCTGGAATTGTTGTACCCCTAATGGGGCCACGTTCACAAAAAGGTCTGCCTCCTAACTAGGGATTCATTTATTATTTATTTATAACATTTATTTTAAATAAGAATATATTTATTATTTATATTTAAATATTATTTATTTATTCCAAAACTGCCTTGTTATTTTGTAGGCAATTTGTGAGCAAGACAGCCCTCAGAAATAATAATCATAATCCATGGTTGTAATACTTTTCAAAGGTAGTGATTTTTCTTAGTGCTCCCCAGTGTTATTTCACTCCATCTATTATACCTCTGTTTTAGTGTTCAGCTTAAAAAACTTCCTATACTTAAGCAAATTTTTAGCATAACTTAGGGACATCTCTGAAAGGAAGCACCTAAAAAGCAAACGCTACAGACACCAGGACCATAATGAAATGCTGCTGAATAAGACAGGTAAAGATATAGGCCTCTGGATAATGTAGTATGTAAGCACACATGCAGCTTTAAATACATAATGACACCACAAAAGAAATCTACAGAGAAATCTACAGTCATAAAATTAGGCACTTGCTTAAGTGTTTTGCTGGAATAAACCCAGAATTTGAAATAGGCATCTGTCGTAAGTCTTCACAACTTAAAATTATATATCTTTATTTGAAAGGAAATAGGTGAAAGAGAAAGTTTATCTCTGTTTATCTCTTAGAAGAAATAAAGCAGATGTAAACTAGCAAGTCCTGTCCTCACAGGTGAAAGAAGTTGTATGCAGACAGTACTGTGTTTTCAGAATAAATTATGTTACTTTTCTAAACAGAATTACTGATTTTTTTTTTCTTACTGTTGACATTCCACTAGTTAAAAACAGAAACCAGTGTCTTACATTCAGATGTTATGGCCACAATATGTTTTCCCAAGGCTGCTCCTTGATACCAGTGATTGTAATTTGCTGGCAAACAATTCACCTTGTTCTGTACATACAAGTACATCCATGTTGGTCACAATATGTTTATCGTGAAACACATGCTTCAAACATTTACTGGAGTACTGCGATTAATCCCTTGGCACTTGTGTTCATCCTAGGAACTCCCAATGTTGTTACAGTTGATGGAAGTAAGACAAGGACCAAGCTGGTGAAATTAGTCCCAGGTGTAGACTATAATGTTAATATCATCTCTGTGAAAGGCTTTGAAGAAAGTGAACCCATCTCTGGAATTCTGAAAACAGGTAATACATAAAGAAGAAATAGCAGGTTTTCAAATACATTGTCTGTGCCATAGGAGAGACTCAAGAAATGGAGTTGAAGACCCACTGAGATCACACTTTTGCTATCCACACAAACTGTAGGACTTTTTTCTTATCCACTCTCCCTTTGTGTCTATATTTAAGTTGAGTGGAGACCTTGTAAGTTTGATCAGGCTTCCATTCTGCTAAAGCTGAACTAACTTTCTGTGTGACAGAGACACTTCATGTGTTCACAGTCATAATACATCAGAAAGCAACAGAAGTTTAATTAATCCTATTTTGCAGATGTGGGAAAACAGAACAGCTGAGCAGTTCAGCCCAGTTTCTGTTGTGTGTTCTCCATATCCCTCAAGTTCCAGACTGTGTCCTAAGCACAAAAACTCTTTCTTCTTCAGTGTGTCTTTAAACATCCCTGTGCAAAATAAGGTTACACTATGGTCCTGTCGTTGCCACCCTGAAGTCTTGTTCATTCATTCTTTTTTGGAGTCTGACAAGTGTTCAGTGAACTGTGGCAAGGACAAGATGATGTTTATTGGACAGTAAGGTGAAAATTATAGCCTATTCCAGCTGTACTGGGGGCAGGTATATCTCCCAGTGCAGGAGCGTAAAACTAGGTTCAAAATAAAGTCCCGTGACAAAGCAAGGCAGAATGTTTGGGGAATTTGGATGGTTAGCTGGCTGTTTGGTTTATTTTTAAACATGGAGGGCAAGCTGGTGGAAGGTCATGGTGGCTATCAATTGCCGTCACGTTGGGTATTTTTCCCAAGCTCTGACTCATGATTTTGCTCCAAAAAGCAGTCCTGACCTTAGGGTGTTTCAGAGAAATATGTCAGCTCTGTCAAAGCTGCTAAGAGTGATATCAAGACTGATCTGAGAATGTAGTTAGTTATATCTGTTCCCAGTGTGTAGTCTTTTCATGCATTGACCTCCCTTTCCAGTGGACGTATTTGGTGTCTGTTAATAGGCACTGACGTCTCTGCTGCAGAGCTGCAGTGTTCCAAAGGGAATCATAAAAGCTTCTGCACCGAGCAGAAATGTTTGCATGTTTTATATCATATGGTTACAACACAGAATTGCATAAAGCTGAAAGTATTTGTCAAACCCTTTCAGCCTGCTATCCTCTTTCTTTCAGCACTGGACAGCCCATCAGGACTAGTGGTGGTGAACATTACAGACTCGGAGGCTCTGGCAACCTGGCAGCCAGCAATTGCTGCTGTGGATAACTACGTTGTCTCCTATGCTTCTGAGGATGGTAAGAAGAGTTAGTGATGGGTCAGGGAGCTGACAGTGTTACAGCTCTCAAGAGATGCTCAAAAATGGGTGCAGCAATGTGATTCCAGGAGGATAGGCCCAAGGGGGAAGAGGAGCAGGGCTGTCACTTGATGGAGAAGCCTTGCTTGAAGCATTTCAAATAACATAATTTTAGTTATGCATTCCTAATTCAGCCATGAACAAAGGTAACCAATATTCTTGAAAAGAAAACATGGTGTTATAATTCATATGAACACTAGAGAGTGCTAATACTTTTAGAGAAAGGTTTCCTCTGTAAATTCTGATTCAGCAGAGGTGTAAGCAGAGAGACAAGCTCTGAGTTTTCACTGTTTTGCACTTGGCTCCCAGCTGGTAACAAAATGATCACTGAGTGAAGCATGGAGTTGAGCACATAATGACGTGTCTGAATAATACTGGGTTCTCTTCTGAGTTTGTTTGTTTGTTTGTTTTCCTAGAGCCAGAAGTTACTCAGATGGTATCAGGAAACACTGTGGAGTATGACCTGAATGGCCTTCGACCTGCAACTGAGTATACACTGAGCGTCCATGCGGTGAAGGACACGCAAAAAAGCGAGACCCTCTCCACCCAGTTCACTACAGGTGCTGTCTCCCACCTCACTGCAGGGAGAGGGGGAGGGCTGCCGTCTCCCCCAGTCCTACCAGGCCTACTTTTCTCTGCTACCAGAAAGTCAGGCAGAACATCAATATTATTATTTTTTTTTTTACTAGAAACCTGAATTTTGATAGTGTTCTACAGATTCTCACAATAGAAGTAACTGCATCTTTGAGGGGTAATGTTGGGGTACCAGTGCTGAATGTATCCAGTTGGTTTCATCCTTATGACTCATGAACATCAATGAAATCATGGACTTTTTCATTTTCCTGAGCATAGAAAGTTACTTGACTTGTCCCAGGGAGTTTACTAGAAAGCCAAGAGCAAAGTCAGTTATAATTATGGTGGAGAAGGGAGTCTGTAGCAAGATCAACTGTGAAAGGTTTGCCTGTTCAAAAGAGGCATCATTGGAACCAAAGTTTTTTTTTCCTGGGAATATGGAAAATACTGATCTGTCTTCTTGTATGAAATAAAAATGAAATATGAAATAAAGTCACAGTTTTGTTAAAAAAGACATGCAGCTGTTTATAAACCAACATACGTGAGACAAGCCATTTTTTTAACTTAAATAAATATCTGTATTTTAAAACTTGCAAAAGGGAAGGTATTTTTAAATCACAAAATTTAAGGTGATTTTTCTCAAATTTCTGCAGAGGGAAAGCTTGTTTTTCTGGCCTGTTTTAATACCATGCTCATCAGACAGCCTCTTTGCTAAGCTCTGTATCAATGTGATTGCAATTGGTCTACTCTCTCCTTCAGGAATGGATGCTCCAAGAGATTTAAGTGCCACCGAGGTTCAGTCAGAAACAGCTGTGATAACTTGGAGGCCTCCACGTGCTCCTGTCACTGGTTATCTCCTGATCTACGAGTCCATTGATGGCAAAGTCAAGGTATAGCACTAACATCCAAACCAGACGTTCTGTGCCTCAGTACTAGGCAGTAGAGATGCTCAAAGTGCCCAGCACTGGCATATGAGCACATGCCTTAAATTAAACATAGTAAAATACTATGTACATTTTTCAGTGCCAGCTTGAACATGAATGAATTTAAAACCTGCTTAAGTACTTTCTTAAATTATATCCTGAAACAGAAGCTCATTTGCAGCCAGAATTCTGATGGTCATCCCTCAGCAAAAAGGATAAAGGCACATGCAACTGTTTTCCCTTATTCCAGACCTGTGTCCTGGAGTAAACTCACAACCACGTAGAATGGGATTGCCTTTTCTTGACCCAGGAGAATCTGGCCTTGTGTGAGTGAGGTGCCTAAGGCCCTTGGAAATGCCTCTTGCTCTCTAATAATGTGTTCCTCCATGACTAGTTTAAACTAGATGCTTAAACTTGAGTAAAGCAAATCCCCGCAAAAATGATAGATGACTTCGAATGACCAGCCTGGGATGTCAGAAAGGGTTCTGATTTTCAGGAACGCAGATTACCTGAGCATACTGAAAATCAGTCCTTTATAGTTACAAATAAAAAACTTTTGAGGACTAGAGGATGATATTTCCAAGCTTGTCCTAAAGGGTGTTCTGCCTAGTTTTTGATGAGTTTCACAGAGACATGTATATAGTATGAACACTCAAGGCATGTAAACATTTATGCTGACCTGTTTTTAAACCACACAACTTACACGCTATGGCACTAAACATTCATTTCCAGATAACTTTTCTAAAGAATGTTAGCATGACAAAAGTCTTTGAGAAATACAAGTTTTGTATTAAATAACTTAAATGATTAACATACCATGGTAATTATCACAAAAATAATGTGACAAACTAAAATATGTTGCAGGTCCACTTATGATTATCTCACTGAGATTTCCTTGTATTGTTTATCCTCCCCATAGGAAGTCATCCTAGACCCTGAGACAACTTCCTACACCCTGGCAGAGCTGAGTCCATCTACCCAGTACACAGTAAAACTCCAGGCACTGAACAGATCCCTGAAGAGCAGAACGATCCAGACTATTTTCACCACAAGTAAGGATGTTAGAGTGTGTAAGCAGCTGAAAGTGCAAAAGTCCCTGTTCTCCCTTAGCCCTAGTGCCATTTGCTTCCCCCAAACTGGCAGGTTGAAATTAGTTTCTTTATATACATCCACATCATCTCTACAGTACTCTTTCTGATGAAACACCCTGCTTTTCCCATGTAAAATGCTAAAAGGGACATTACTTTTTAAAATCCAGACAGACACCCTGATTTATCTCTGTATTGATGTGCAGCAATCTGTTAAAACAAATCCGTATTTTAGGTTGAAATGAGGCAAAACACATGGACAGACATAAAAATCAGTTCAGCAGTCCTCAGAGCAGAATTTCTGGACAGGTTTTTTTCTCCTCTCTCTGAGATCAATTTTCACATGGTAATGCTGGCATGTCTGTTCCAGCCCTAAAGGAACAGCTCTCCAGCAAGCCGAGTGCCAGAATAGATTGGGTTCTCTGAAGGTCACTTCACAGTTGACATATCTGGCAGTCACTGCTCTCATGGACACATCTTTTGATGGCAAGGAAAATAAAATGTTGCTCAGTATTAACTGTGAAAGCCTTGCCTGTCATTTGTCTCACTTTTCACGGCTTCTAGCTTTTCAGACCCAGCAGGCCCTTCGGCTGGTTCCATTGCTCCTTCCACCCTTACACCAACTTCAGCCCAAGGACTCACAAAAGTGCTGATAAAAGTCACATTGCCCCGAGTCTGCTCACAGTCAGCCTTTGTGTAAAGCAGGGTGAATACCACCAACAGGCTGGGATCTGCAACCAAAAGTAGAATTAGATCTGCATGTATTTAAGAGACATTTGGCAAAATGACCATAAACAGGGACTGAATGAGGTTCCTTGCCCCAAGCAAATGCAGCATCAGCCTTGTATAGATGCTGGAGTCTGGGCTTAACATTAAACGTATGCAGGCATCCTGTTAGTTTCAGTGAGAGGGAAACACTGAAGGAGAGAGGGAAACACTCCCTGCAGAGAGCTGCTTCTCCCCACATCCCAAAGCTGTTGCTAGTTCTCTGTAGCCAAGGCACAGACAGTGAAATGCTGCACACTGGAAGGGAGCAGCCACTCTGTGAGCAGCAACTGCTAAAACCTCTCTGACAGACATACCAAGAACATCATTTAATTAATTAGAACATTGGCTACAAAAGTTAATGGCCAAAGTGGATTTAAAAGGAAAAAAAAATAAATAAAAGTTTTTGGGAGTTAGAAATTGCCCTGGCTGTGACAATACTACTAATTATCAGAAAGAAATGCTTGATGACATTTCCTTGTAGTTTCAACTGTTATTGTCGCTTTTGTTTTTTAAAAGGTTGGTCTTATAGTATCTAATATTGTATTTGCTAGCAAAATAAATCACAATTTATTTATTTTTGGTTGTAGTTCTGCTTTTCCATTTCCACCTTCCTTCTCTGTCACATAATCAAAGATTGGTAGATTTGATTTTACCCAAAGGGTGCTGTGAACATAGGGCATGCCATTCAAATAGTTAGCTGGCAGATGTACTCCCATCATAGCAGGGTGTACAGGGTGTACTTATTTGGCCTTCACAATTCTTCCAAAAGTGTAGACAGATATGTAAAAGCTTACTCAAAAGAAAAATATACATCATCTGGTGTTTAACTGTAATTTTTTTGTGTGTAGGCTAGCAATTACAAGCCAGTTCCTGGGCTCTGTACCTGGCCATGCCATTGACCCACCGCAGATTTTCATGAGTCATTTAAGTTCAGCAGGTCTGTTGTAATTGCTGGTTTCTTAAGGACTGTTTTGTCTTTTCTTTTTCATGCAGCTGGTCTTCTCTATCCTTACCCTAAAGACTGCTCCCAGGCTCTCCTGAATGGAGAAGTCACCTCTGGGCTCTACACAATTTATCTGAATGGGGACAGGACCCAGCCTCTGCAAGTCTTCTGTGACATGGCCGAAGATGGGGGCGGATGGATTGTGAGTAAGGGGAAGGGAGCCCATGCCACCCTCACATTCATCTGCCTTTGCCAAGAGCAGGGGTAGCAGATCCTATCCCTGTGTTCCTACAGTATCACTCACAGAGCTCTATTATCAGAAAAGAGCTGATTTGTCGATAAAATTGGGAAAGTTTATCACAGATAGGACACCTAGGTGCCTAGAAGTGAGGTTGTTAGCTCTCTGTAGCCGGCGGAGGGACAGATGTCTCCAGGGAATTGATCATGTCAGTGGTCTCAGCACTTAGAAAGGCATGAATTGCTGCCCCAAAACCCTGATCTCTCTTAACTGGATGGACTGGGAGCTAAAATTACCATCTTAAATACCTTTTAAATTGATAATTAGGTGAAACAAGGGTGGACTCACACAATTTAGATGGAAGAGTGAATGACATCAAAGCAGAGGTGCCCTCTTTACAGCAGGGGGAACCAGGTCAGAGAAAGCATTTGTTTAGCAGTCACACAACGTGGTGGCTTGTCAGGATTCCCAGGCTGTTATAGAGGCTGCATCCCACCCAGACATCAAATGAATGGCAGCAAAAATGCCAGCTGTATGTGCTGGCATCCTCAAATATGAACATGACAGAGGGACCCAGGGCAGGGAAAGGAAGAAGGAGCTGGAGAAATGCATGGGTAGAAGACAGGGATGTAGAAAGGCTTGGCTGAAAAATACAGAGCTATGTGGGACCATTAAAAAAGCAGAGAATAGAAACTAAAAGACCACATCACACAGGGGATCCTGGGAACACAGTAGAGAAGACTTGCCTAAAAAATACAAAGAATGTTAACCTGACTTGGAACAATTGCAGTGAGACTGCTGCTTTGAGTGATAGGGGCCGGGGAGCAGTGATGTCAAGCTCTACATTTGTAAAAGCCATGTCGCTGGTGTCCCTTCTGTCAAAGGCAGTTTGACAATAACATTTGCATGCTGTGGTTGTAGGTATTCCTGAGGCGCCAAAACGGAAGGGAAGATTTCTACAAGAACTGGAAGAGTTATGCGGCTGGCTTCGGAGATCCTAAGGATGAATTCTGGATAGGTAAGTGCCAAGAATTTATCTTATTTTAAAAAGAAAACACGATCAGAGCCCAGTAGTCTAGGAGACACTTGGAAGCCTCCATTCAGTTGACAAGAGTATTTGTAAAGGAGAACATAGTCAAAGGAGACTTGGCACAGCATGCTGCAGGGCAGACAGATTGCCAGGTCCAACCCTTCGGTTGCAGTTCATAAATGTCACACTTGGGTCACTGAATGTACCAAACCAATGCCCAGTGGTACTCTGTAAGTCAGAAAGTAACCTGAGAAACAACTGCAAACCTTGCTGTACTCCTAGGGTGTTCCCAACAAGAGCACATGACCTGAAAAAGTAAACTGGGGTAAATAGAAGTAAATAGCAAATGTTCAAATTTTTACATTTTATTTGCTCACAAATGAAAGATAATCACACAGTACCAGCTTTGATTACATTTCCTAAAGGGTTTCATGCTGCTGTGATTCGAGGGGCTGAGAAGGTCTCTAAATCTACCTGTTTCTCTTTGGTTTTGCACCAACATTACCACAAAGCTGAAATAGCTCACCCTCCTAACCAGTGTTGATGTCCTGGTGTATGTATACAGGCCAGTTAGACACCCTCTATAAGACAAACATATCATTCATTTATTCCCACAGGTCTTGAGAACCTCCACAAAATCACTTCTCAGGGCCAGTATGAGCTGCGTGTGGATCTGCGAGACAGAGGCGAGACAGCTTACGCTGTGTATGACAAGTTCAGCGTTGGGGACTCGAAGACCCGGTACCGGCTAAGAGTGGATGGGTACAGCGGCACAGCAGGTAAGCTGAAATATTTTTTGCTTCTGTTCTTCAATTTCCTCCCAGTTGGCTCAAGCTACCAGTGTGTGAATGTTGCAGATGAGCGTCACAGCAGGTACCTCTTTCTTGTATGTCAGGCATTTGAAAATATGAAAATTGCAATATCTTTTATCTTTCCATTCTAAAACCTCCAGTCATTTAGGTGCCACTTTTTATGGCATGCTTATGACAGAATATAAACAAGTATATTAAACAGCCACATATCTCACTTGGTTAATGCTTGACTGTCATTTATACAGCTAATAATAATTTGGCATAGTCTCATCTTGTCAGTGGAATATGCAGCCAAGTACTGCTATAACATGGTTTCTAATTTTGCTGAACAAATTATCTGCCTTTTGTCATACTGGGGCAATGCTTGCAGCCCTTACTGGCTCCTCTTCAATGCTTCAGAGGACTAAGAGAGAAATCCAGCTCCAGAGAGCGTCTTAAAGGGAAATACTGCTGTGAGGTGCAAAAACCAGACCACAAAGATGCGTGCGGACTCTGCTCTGTGACCTTGACATGAACTTTCTGCACAGCTGATAAGGAAGCAGACAAAGGTTGATAAGCAGCAGTAGAATTAATGTCTGCTTAGGGCAAACACACTGATGCAGAGCAGTATCAGCTGCTGCGGCGATTAGGATTCAGTCCTACTGCTTCCTATTTGTCAGTGCTTAGGGCTAAGGTTAATGTTACAGTAACACAGATCCTATGGCGTGTACACACTGCAGGCTGCTCCCACTGCACCCGTCTATAAACCAGTGCCCAGGCCTTGGGAGTGGGAAGTCAGCAGCAGGCAGACATTTCTCCTTCTGCATTTCGGGCTAATGAAGATGGGTGTCTTAATTGCATGGACCAGCTAAGTGTGGTGACTCCTTTGGTTTTGGCCCACACTTTGTGGAGGTCCATTTGGGCTTGGCCTGTTCACACTGCCTTCTGTTCAGGACCAAAGTCCGTCTTCCAACCAGACGTGCAGGAACAGTTGTGTGAATAACCACTGGATGACCTGGGGGTTTCAGACCACCTGGAAAAATGTTTGCGTTGCCTTCAACAACAAAAACTGTGTACTTCCTTCTGAAGCAAAACAAGTCAATTTTGAAATAAGTCCACACACACAGTCCAAAATTTTGTGCATAATGGTCACTCTCATGTCATCTAAACCACACAAGCCACTGACCTTGCTCTTCCTTTTGTCGTCCCCACCCAGGTGACTCCATGACCTACCATAACGGCAGGTCCTTCTCCACCTTTGACAAGGACAATGATTCTGCTATCACCAACTGTGCTTTGTCATACAAGGGTGCATTCTGGTACAAGAACTGTCACCGAGTCAATCTGATGGGCAGATATGGTGACAACAACCACAGTCAGGTGAGTTTGGTGTCTGAAGGCTTCCATACTGCATTAGAAGAAGCAGAATTGCAATTATGGCTCTGTCCAGTGGTTCAGCTAGCCAGAAGCCCACCAACCAAGCCCACACCCCAGACAACAGACAGTTGCTCACAAAACAAGAATTTCTTGTCAGCTGGGGAAATACTGATGGTTTTGTATTGTTTTCCATGGGCATCTCTGAAGTCTGCAGGGAACAATGATAGTTTACAACATGTGAAACAAAATGTTCTTTGTGCCATGAAGGCCAGGCAAAGAGTGACAGCTCTGGGGGACAGCTTGTGACTTTGCTTGTGCAGGCCACGTGTGCTAGTGGCCCCGGTACTTCCCAAAGTCCCTTTTTGTTGTGTCTCTGTTCCCACATTAGAAAACGAGATCTGAGACGAGAAGTAAAGGCTGACAGCAGGGGAAGAAATGGATTTGTGACTTCTCACACTTCATCTTTGTCTTTGCAGGGTGTTAACTGGTTCCACTGGAAGGGCCACGAGTACTCCATCCAGTTTGCAGAGATGAAACTGAGACCTTCAAGCTTCCGAAATCTGGAAGGGAGACGAAAGCGAGCATAAAGCCTTGGGGTGGTGAAAGGGCTACAGGCAGGGCAATGGGGGGGAGGGACAGAGAACAGGGGGTGTGGGGGAATCCTCTGGCATCACTGGGGTGGAGGGGTGTGAGGAGCTGGCAGTTGTACCAAAGCATTGGTGACCCTTGGCGCAACAGAGGCTTCTGCAGCAGTCCAACCAACAAGCCTTATATGCCCCAGCGTTTCCAGCAGAGCAGCTCCTGCTGCCCACCGGTAATGTCCTTCACGCCAAAGACAGCGATCTCAAGGGTTGTATGTTGTTTTGTTAATTTTTCTTTTCTCAGCCTCTGGGATGAAGTTCTTCCACGGTCTGACTATCTCTTGGGTGGCCCAGGGTAGGGGAGGGAGAACAGCTTTGTATATTGGTAGTTTGTTTTAGAACCAGCCATATTTTTACACACAGAAATGTGTACGATTAATTATCATTATTATTATTATTAGATATAATTGAAATCCTTTGGTTGTTGGAAAGCCTTTTTTATATATATATCAAGTACCACAGATAAGGAAGGGGTGGGGAAGGGAAAGCAGTACATTTTTAAACTTAAGCATAAAATTAATATTATTAATATAATGACAAAGTAATAATAATAATGATAATAATAAGCTAAGTTTTTGTCATTTTTATGAGAACCATGCTTTCAGAAACACAGCAGGACAGTGTCTGATTGTAAATTTAAAAATAAAAAATAAAAATAAAAGCACAATTACTTTTAAATAAATTTCTACCTTTTTTCATACATGTTGAGTTTGTGCATGTCCAGGGTATATTTACTTACATAGGGAAGGAAAAGAAAGGCTGAAAATGATCAGGCTGCTGAGTCCGTACTGAAAACTGTTCCTTTTGTTAGTGGTTGGCTGTAAGTATTCTGCTGGGTTTGTTACAGTGAAAGGCCTCTAAGGATTTGATTTCTTTTAGAACATACTTCTTTTTTTTTCCTGCCCAAAAGCTTTTACATGTTTTTCTCAGTGTTACTGACCAACACTCGCTCCATCGAGGTGGGAAGAACTAACAAAAGAAAGCAAGGAAAGTACAGAGTTGTTAGGTGCCACCGATGACTTTGAACACTTGTGTAAATAAAGGGCTCTCTTTTTGTATGAATGAAACCTCTGTGTAGTTCCTCTGTATCATGCTCTTCAGTTGGAGACAATAAAAAGATCTTTTGTTTTAACCCATTCTCTCTGCCCTGCTTCAAGGTTGCACTTTTCAAACAGAACAAGTGGTTCAGGCCCTTTCTCAGCCAACACTGGGAGGCGGCTGGGAAGGAAGATGCTCTCAGTCGGAGTGATCTGATCAGCTCTGAGAATGATCTGATCAGCTCTGAGAATAAGACTTAATGGTACGTGCTACAAAGTAAGGTCACATATTGCTGATTTGACACAGGGTATAAAAAGTGTGCATGCATGAAAAATAGCACTACAAAGCTCCAGAATCAGGAGGGAGGGAGGGAAGGAAGGAGGGGATCACTTCCCTTCGCCATCGGGTCTCTCCTTCCTAATTTCTAATGTCTCTTCTTACTATATGTATATATTATTGCAGTCCTTCAATTCTCGCATTTCAGAGCTTTAGCTGAGTGTTTGTTAGCCCTTGGGAATGATTATGTGCCTGGGCCATCTTGTTCACAGTCTTGACTCAAACTTTGGCATCACCCCAGATGGGAGAGCGTGGTGGGGACCTCCCATGCTCGGGTGTGCAGAGACAAGCGTCGCTGTGAGGGAACCCGAGGACAGCAGGAGCTGCTGTGCGGAGACACAGAGGGTGCTGCAGACAGAAGCAGCAAAGCACGTGGGCTGTGTTTTATTAATAATCCGTCTCAGCAACTATATTTCAGAAATGTTTAGTGTAGGTGTAATGTTTGTAGGTATTTACAGTGCACCTCCTAGGAACCATAGCACACAGCTGAGCAAACATTAGGGCTACAGGCTAAGATGCTGGGTGGGACTTTCTCTTGTCTGAGAAAGGATAATGCCTAGCTAGGGATGCAGGAGAAGGACCTAATTAGTGAAACTTTGAGGGTCTTCTGTTCACATGGTTTCTATTCCATGTCTTTACTGTCTGGCTTCCTCTCCTCATCCACTTGAAGCGTACTGCTGTGGCCTGGCCACCGGCAGATGGCACACGGAGCCCGTCTTGGGCTGTGCCTGGTCTGTTCGGCAGCGCTTAGAAATCCTGCAGGTATCCAGGAACGGACGTTGCCATCCTTGGCTGTTGCCTTCTTGTACGGTGGCATGCAGTACTCAGAGCCTCCCGGCCGCTTGTGTTGTCTCTGCAGCCGTGGTCTTTGTTAGAAAAACTAATTGCATGTAGTAAAGCATTGTCCTGTGGCCACGCAGCAGGAACTTTGCAAGGAGACCTGTGAGAAAAGGTGGTTTTTGTTTGTTTCTTTGTTTGTTGTTTTGTGGGGGGGGGGCTTGCAGGAGCAGGAACTAGGTCCCAGCAAAAGCATGTGACAAAGGGGAACACATGTTTACTTTCTTCATTAATATTATTCCACATACTTTGACCCCCCCCCCCCCCTCCAGGTGTGAAGTTGTACTAGTGCAAGTTGTTTGTTTCACACAGGGAACACAATCTCCTTCAGCCTTCCAGAACACTGGCAGGAGGCTGATCCGCAGCACCATATTAAAACCATTCTCTATAATTAACAGCCCCTCTTTGCTGTTTGTTGGAGCAAGTGATTGGCACTATAAAAGAAAGCAAACCCAGTAATGAAGAAACATGCTCCCCTTTAAAGATGTTCTTTCTGTTATTGGAAAATTGCACTAAATCTGTATAACTGGGGACTTGAGAGCTCTTGCAGTGTGTTTGCAGACATTCAAAGGAAGAAATTACATCTATAAAACAATTTCCTTGCTTCTGGTAACATCACACAGCTGACTGTATCCGGCTGTGATGTCTTGTAGCTTGGCAGAGCCAAGCAGGACTGCTGGAGATGGGTACCTCGCTCCAGAAGTGACATGCACACACTGCACAGAAGATGATCTTTCCTGTAATTACTCACTGTCAGATGCCCTGCTTGGTATTTTTCTTGATTACTACTGTGAGAGAGAAACTAGCAAACCCGTGAAGTAACACATGCCAAAACACCCTTCAGAGCTGACACAAGCTTGATTTGGGACCAAGCAGCTCAGCCATGGGCTATTTTAACATTTATTTGCTTTCTGGTTTTTCTCTCCACTCCTTTCCTGATTGCAACTTGCAAGAATAGCTTAAAAACACACACAATTTTGAAATTAATTTATAAACCTGCCAAGGGCAGACCAAATGCCTGTCCGGTTAGTTTGTCAGCTTAAAGAAAACATCACTTACATGACAAAACAGTTTGGGAGCCTCAAGGGGGCAGGAGGGGAAGGGTTTCAAAAATGTTTGGGCAGCTAGACTTAAGGTCTCAGAGGTACTGAAGGAGATATTTGGGGAAGCAAATGGGATTCATGGGGTTAGGCCAGTATCCATAAGGGGGATTTCTGAGACATGTAGGTGGCAAAGCATCTTTTCCAGCCCCACCGGACTTAACCTCCCTCCTTCAGACCAGGTGCGTGCCCAGCCCTGCAGAAACCCTTTCTCATAGTGCAGCCGCAATCTCAGACGTGGATTTCTTACTCAAGCTTGGGTGAGGTGGGGCCCTCAAGCCAGCTGCTGAAGCTTTGGGCAGAAGACAGCTGGATAGAGCATTTTGGGGAACTGAGGCTTGAGGTGATGGCAGCTTTTAGGTTACTAAATTCTCTGGCTTGCAGCGGAGCGGAACTCGGACTACTAAATGCTGCTTTTTCTGTACCAAGCATGAGTGTGCAGCCACACTGACTGAGTGGCGAGAGCCCTCCTTTGTGATGTGGGAGATGATGAAAGTTTTAATTCCTCTGTTTGCCTGAACCGGAGCAGGACCTTGATGCCAGCTCAGTTTGACCCCAGGAAAGCACCCTCTTCAGCTACACCACCTCTAGTTGGAGCTCTCTTAGCTCTCTTCCTGACTCTATTCCATCTTGTTTGTTAATCAAGGGCATTAATTGCATCTATTTCTGGGCTTAATGTAACCACAAAACCAGGGCATCTTCTCCGAGCCTGCATTAGTGAACAAGTAGCCCAGACTATTGGAATGACCTGTAACAGAAGGCACCGTCTGCTTCCCATCTTTCCTGTACAAGGTCACTTCATTCGAAATTACAATTTTGACTTGCTTTACTTTAAGAGCACTTGGGTATAACCAGGGCTTGAAGAGCACATAAATCTAACAATCGCGTATAGAGTGGACCAGTGGCTGTCCCTGCTACCCCTTTGGCCTCAATTTTCACTACCTGAATCCAAAACTGCAGCTGTGAAAAACCTTCTTGCAGCTGCCGCATTAACTCTGAGGGCCGTTAAACTCTGCAGGAGTGGTACTTTTTTTGATTTCTTTTCGTTCCCTTCCTTCCTTCCTTCCTTCCTTAAACATTCTGTGTGCTTAACGTAACAAAGCTTTTCTGTCAGACCCTGATGAGTAGAAATGTGAGCTGAATAGAAACGCTTACGTGTCACTTGCAGCTTGGTCTTCCACCCAGAAAATGGCAAGGAGCTGTACTGTCTGCTTAGGGCAGAGTGCTGGAGGAGGCAGGGCCTGCTCTGAGTCCTGGGTATGAAATATCTGGTCTCGTGGCACCAGCCTCATAGGTACCTTGCTATACTTCTGCCTCCCAGATGACACAGGCCTCTGGAGCAGAGCTGGGAGTGCTGAGACGGTGCTTGGCTGCTTGCTGCTGCTTCTCTGCACTTGGTCAGGAGCTACAGACAGATGGGAAACAGTGAGCAGACAGCAGACATCACCGTATAACATTACAGATATAAGATCTTCTATGAGTTATCAATCAGACAAAATAATAAAATGTATTTTATGGGAAGTGGGGGAAAAATGGTTCGTGAAAAAGAAAGGAAAGAAGACACGAACCCCTCAGCAGCACTAGCGTTCCAGGTGGGGATACCCCCTTCTTCAGGATTTCCTTACCATTTTCTTTGAAAAAAGTCTGCTTAGAAACCCTCTTGTCTTTAGTCTTTGTTCCTATGCCTCTTTCTTGGGTATTTCCCCAGCAGCCTCACCAGGTAAAGAAATCTCAGCCTGTAGTGCCATAGCAGCTTTGTGTGGGCACAACATATGTTTGTCCTGATAAACAAGGAGTGGTTGTCACCAAGAGACTGCAAGCAAATATCAGCAAAAGCTGCGCATACGATGATTGTTCTTGGAAGGCTGACAGCTCACTGTAAAAAAACACATCTTAATCAGACCTTCAATCTAGACAATAACATGACCTCTCTGTGGTAAAGAAGAAGCTGGTTTAGGTGAGAGAGAAAGACAATTCTCAGAAAAAAAAAAAAAAAAAGACAATGTAAGAACAGCTCTGGCTTTCTGGGTCATCCTCAGATGCTCACAAACTCTCCCTGGCTCCAGCCCAAGCAGTTTAGGAGCAGTAACACAACCCTGATGATTGTACATTGAAGAGGTTTTCACTTGACTAGCAACCTTGGTGAGGAATTTCCACAGGGTTGAGAATGAGTCTCCATCCGGCTCGTATCAATCATGTTCCTTCTGCAAGATGAATCAGGCCTATTTCATTCTGCAGTAGAAATGACATCCAAAGTGGAGGAAAGGGCAGGAAAATAAAACCACCTGCAAGTATTTCAACACCTCTGTAATTTGAAGGATGGTTTTCTGGAGCTAGTAGGAGTTGGAAAAGAAAGAGGAAGATATCGCACTGTAGTTAAGCAGAGGAGCTGATCTACCCAAGTATATAATCTCTATCTTTCATCCCTTCCACTCCTACATTTCGATACATGCACACTAAAAAACCCACTTCATTGTAGTCACTTTTAAAGTATGGGGAACTTCAGACCTCACTGAGATGGTATCTGAAAAGTTACTCATTTGTGCCCTTTTGGGTGACATTGAGGCTATATTTTTTAGGGTAAAGTCCCTCTTCAGGATCTCTGAAATTGCAACATTTCAGGCTTAGCTTTTCAATGGGGCGATGTGATGTAGGAGGTTCAAGTCACAGCTGCTCCCCAGGCTTCACTTCCAGAAGACTGTAGAGGGGACAGACCTGAAATGGCAGCTATGGCGATGCTGCGCAGCGAGGAGCTCGCAGCCTGCCTCCTCCTGCCCGGTATTCCTGCTGCAGCTCCCAGGAGCCAGCCTGGCAGCCTCAATTCGCAGCCTCTGGATACGAAGACGAGCTTCCAAAGTACCATTTGCAGAATGAGTAGTAGTGATGGAGGCTGTGATGGTTCAGAGGTTTGCTGGCATACAACAGGCAGTGCCACTAATAGCTGCTGGCATCCCCAAATTGAGAGCAAGCTCTGCTGGGGTTGCTGCGGGGAGAAGCTGACTCCCGGGATGCCTCCAGGCCGGCCTGCTTGGGCAAAGCCACTTGAAAGGCCTGCGCTGTGAGGTAGCACCTGGAAACCCTCGAGGATACACGGGTACCGATGAAGTCAAAAGGCACGATGATTTTACTCGTTCACGTCTTTGTCAGGTACTTTCCTCAGGGGAAATCATTCAGCTTCCTGTGTTTTTACTGTAAATTATATGCTGTGAAGAGGAAAGAGAGAGCAAGACAGACAGGCAGACAGACAGATTGGGGAAAAAACAAAACAAAACAAAACCCCAACAACCAACACCAAGGTGGTTTCAGTACAGACAATCCCTTTCACTGCCACTTTTGCGGCTCCCTTTGCTGAAGGCGTCCTCCTGCTTTCTGGTTGTGCAGAAGGGGTTAAAAACAACAGCAAACCTGAAAGTTTGTCCACTGCTTAAACTGAAACTACTTTCAGGACTGAAAGTGCTCGTTTCCTCCCCGCCCTTCCTCTGCCTCTACTTTTACTTTACTTACTGCCTTGCCCTTCTATTTCTGTAACTGGCAAAAAGAGAGGAGAAGCAACATGAAATAGTCCACATGGAAGAAAAAATTCCTGGCTATGTCACTAGAGAGCAGAACTACCCAGATTTATTCTTGCAGATAATTTCCACTTTTTCAGCAACCCATTTGTAAAGGACTGAGCTTTGGGAAGAGCTGGGACTTTTTTATTAATAAAATATTACAGATTTCCATGCAAACGGTGCTGCTTGCAAGGAAGGCACTTTGCCAAATAATTAAATAAATAAATAAAATCTTCCCTAGGAAAAAAGTTTTGAAGTAACACCCCTCCTCACTCCCCCCCAAGTTTCTAGCCCATTATGACAGATCCATGAAGTGTAACTGGCTAAGATAAAGTGAAAAAAAAATCCATCATATTCTGAGTATGTCTATACCCCGAACCATTTGAATTTTCCATAGCAAATAAATAGTAAAAAT
This sequence comes from Oxyura jamaicensis, assembly GCF_011077185.1. Classification (NCBI taxonomy): domain Eukaryota; kingdom Metazoa; phylum Chordata; class Aves; order Anseriformes; family Anatidae; genus Oxyura; species Oxyura jamaicensis. The sequence goes on along the minus strand of NC_048909.1, from coordinate 2,871,524 downwards.
GAGCTTCAACCCCAGACATGTCAATTTTCATGTTCTAAGTACAAGCTGTGTGCATCCTCTACCTTATAGTTTCCAGGACAGACTTCCTGGAAAAAAAAGGCACCACACTGCAGTGCTGGTACATCAGTCAGATTAATTGCAGGTGCTTTTTTACTAAGAAGCTCATCAGAACAAGGAACACAGGAAGCACCTCACTGCTTTGGCAGCCACCCATTAGCTGAGAGGCCAGGAGACACCTGTGAAGCTCTGAGTGAATAGCTTCCAGCCGTGGCTGTACCTGGATACATGGCTCCTTGGGAGGGAATTCCCCAGGTTCACGTGTGTGGGTGCATCCAACCAGCCTGACTTTCCTTTCCAAAAGCCTTTCCAAGCGATCACAGTGCCAGCCACTGCTCTGAACTCTTCTCACTGAAACAAGCTAAAGTTTCTCAGCTGCCAAAATTTCAGGGCCTCTGAGCAAAGCCTTATTTCTAAGCCATCCTTCTACCCCTGCCCCAGACCCTTGAGCAGGATGTCTTCCATGAAATTCCGCTTCCACACTGCGGCAGGAGAGCAGCTCTCAGCTGCAAGGGGACCGGGATTGCTCCTCGTACAGATTGCAATGCTCACGTATGCGAGTGCAGACGGAAGTGTGAGCTGTGCTGCCATACGTACAACTGCCATCGTGCCATCAGGCCAGTGCAAGAATTCAGGCAGGAAACTCCCCTGGTAAAACCCCAAGTGCTGGAGGATGTAATAAGTCACTTTAGGTGACACATCCCTGGTCACTTCTGCACCACCCCGCAGTGCAGTGCTATGGGTACTGTCCCTTTTGCGTTTTCTTTCCTGTTTGCCTTGCACAGGCTGGTGTGGGATGTTGTGGCTTTGTCAAGGCCTTTGGGCTGTGCTTCTGCCTGGGCAAATGCTTTCCCCAGCAGCTGCCTGGGCTGGGTTAGCGTCCTGCACCCAGGCAGCCTTCCTCCCTCCTTGGCTTGGCTGATGCCCCAAGTGCAGGGACCTCTGCCACGAGCTGCCAAACGTTTCAGCCTCGAGGCAGCTGTATTTCAACAGCCAGTGTGTACGTGTATATGTATTGTATGTATGCACGTGTGTGTAGCTATGCATATTCAGGAATTATCTATCTGGATATGCACTTGCCCACAAATGCAGCTCCACTAGCGTGTCATTGTTCACTGGTGTGTGTATATATATACATGGACAACATGCACCTATATATAAAAATGTCATATATATATGTGTGCACACACATATATTAACTTAATTTGCAAGGCTGGGATGTGTTCAGCTCAGTGTCATGGGTATAAAGACCAGAAAGTGCTACCAGCTCAGTATAAATTTCAGCATTTCTTCTTGCAATGTACAAAGGGAGCAGAAACCCTTTTGCTCCTGCGGCCCTCTGATACAGGAGCTCAGCATTGGCCCTGGTGAGCTGACAGCAGCCACTTGTGGCTGCAGCATCCCTGCAGTCCCACACTTACAACAAACAGAAACTGCCAATACTCTAAAGCAACCACATTTGGATACTTCCTTTCACTCCACTGTTAGTATATGATAAAATCACATTTCTTTTATTATTATAGGTTTTATTATTGTTATGGTGCATTTATGAGTAGGTATTTTCTGATTTCTGTAGCAATCACTTCATTCGCTTGTGTATATGCTTATATTTTGTTCACTTATGTATAAGTACATTACAGAAGAAGAAAGGGAAGGATGAACCAGAGAGGTGTCTCTGTCCTGGGAAGGATCTGTCCCAGACCAGAGCTTGCTGCATGAGCCTAAGGCCGGAGCAGGTGGGGAACATAATCAAAGTAAACACAGTAATCATGTAATTGTAGCTTTGTTTAATGCTTCCCTTTGCTTCTCTCTGGGAAGGATTTAACATTTGGTACCTTCAGAGCTCCTCTCCTTGCTACAGTTTGGCAGTTCTTGTCAATTCTCACCTCAATAAAGCAAGGATTTGGGAGGCTTTGTAGCACGCTCAGTTCCAGAGAAATCTGTTTTCTTCATCACTGCTGAACTCTGAGTAAACACCACCGGATCACATTACCTGAGGGGCTACCTAGGGAACCCTACGGAGTAGCAGAAATGGAGATACATGGCATCTCTGAGACAAGAGACCAGCTTTTCAGTTAAATGGGAAGCAGTAAAAAAGAGGATATCCCATCGGCTCTATCACAAAGGCAAGAAAACCAAAGGCAGCTGCAGGTAATGGGCAGTCTGGAGCCAGCAAGCAGGCAGAAAGCAAAACATGGGCACGCTCAGCTGTCAGAACAGACAGTGCCCGCATTAACTTGGATACGTTGTGCACACACTTGATTTGACGATAGGTCTGGGGAAGAAATAGAAGGAAGGATCAAGCTTGGCTGACAAGTGACTTTGATTCCAACTGAAAAATCAAACTGAACACGCGATCAAGCCTAGGGCTTCTGTAGCAAAGAGAACTGAGCTCTGCATACTTTACTGGCCAAAGAAACCTCAGCTGCTTTAGTATCCAATGGAAGGCTGTGAGATACTCTGCAGGAGGAGAACCTGTTGTTGGGACCTTGCTCCCATCCAGGTGATCACATTTCCACAGTGCTGAAGGTACAGCAGATTTCGGCAGGGGCTTTTCTGGAAATAGGCACACCTTACTAAGTGAGCATCCAGAGATGTAAAAATCTGCAGTGAGAGTCTTGTTTTATGACACAGAATCACAGAATCACAGAATAGTCTAGGTTGGAAGAGACCTCCAAGATCACTGGGTCCAACCTCTGACCTAATGCTAGTGAGTCCTCCACTAAACCATATCCCTAAGCTCTACATCTAAACATCTTTTCAAGACCTCCAGGGATGGGGACTCAACCACTTCCCTGGGCAGCCTATTCCAGTGACTAACAACCCGTTCAGTAAATAAGTTCTTCCTAATATCCAACCTAAACCTCCCCTGGTGCAATTTCAGTCCATTCCCCCTCATCCTGTCACCAGGCATGTGGGAGAATAGACCAACCCCACCTCGCTACAGCCTCCCTTCAGGCACCTGTAGAGTGTGATAAGGTCGGCCCCTGAGCCTCCTCTTCTCCAGGCTAAACAGTCCCAGCTCCCTCAGCCGCTCCTCGTAAGACTTGTTCTCCAGACCCTTCACCACCTTTGTAGCCCTTGACATTTCAGTGTTGAGATACGTACGTATGTGCATACAGATTAGGAATCAGTTTAAGAATATATGTATGTACCTTGAATCTATCTAATTGTTCGTGTCATTCCTGCTAGGAAATCACTTCATTTTAGACAAGTAGGAGTATAATGATAGTTTTTAAGTTTTCTATTGGTGATCTGCATGTGTGAATATGAGTGGGTATGTGTATTATCTATATATGTATATCCCACAGAAAGATGTCATCTCCTGTGAATAACTTGGCAAGAAATAACCCATCAGCACAAATGTATGGCGACAGATCCTTCAGAGGTAAGAACAGTGTCTAAAAGCAAGAATATTCCATGGCATTTTGTGTTTTAGTGCAAACATTTCGCAGAAGGCTTCTATTATTATTACTGTTATTTGCAGTGCACTATTTCCTAGAAGCCCTGATGGAAGAGATAGCTTTTAAGAGGAGCATCGTACAAGCACCCAGCACCCCACCTGGCATTCAGCCCAGCTGCCCTCCCACTACAGAGCCTTCAGAAAACAAAGGTTGGGCATCCTGAGTGTGCCATCCCTCAGCCGCTGCAGGCATCTGCATTTAGATATTTTTCCACTGACAAATCAACTGAACGTGGCACTGCCACGCTTCTTTGAAAAACACCGTCCCCTTCCTGGGATGAGATCTGATGTCAGGGGCTAACATGGGCGAGGTGTTTGCAGGGCAACAGGGAATGCGGCGCCCATCGCAGCTCGCCCCAGTAGGAATCAATAGGGAAGCTGGAGGGTGCTGGCTTCTGTATGGCAAGGCGAGAAAATAATAAAGGAAGGCAGGCTGTCAAAGAGGATTTTTAGCAACCAGTACTCACGTTAATCCTCTGACCTAGTTTCTGTAAGGCCTATATAAGGAAGAATATTCTTCACTGCACAAACAACTAATAAGCAGTGCCAGCATTTAAGACTTTGGAGTGCCTCAGTTCTGAGATTCAGCTATCTCTTCCTGGAAAAAAAAAAAAAAAAATAAAGCACAGAAAGCAAACCCTCTTCAAAGAAAATGCCACCCCCCAGCTATCTCTAACAAAGCTTTGCATCTTAGCAGTGTTGTGAGTTGGCACCATGGCCCCAAAGACAGTGCTGTGTTTGCCCACTTGCATGTAAGCTGCCAGATGGGCTTAATCATCAAGGAAAATTCCCGCCCCCCCTCCCCCCCCCTCCCCAGATTACCACAGCTTATTTCAGTGGAGTTACTGCAGTGAAACCTCACTTTGAACCACCTGTAGATAGCTCCAAGCAGCCATGAGTGCAGTTCGGGCATCACCCCATTGCATTTCCCTGGTAGACTCTTTCTTTATGGTTTAAAGCTGTTGACAACCTGAAGCCTACAGCCTGTAGAGGTCCAAGCCAGGCAGAAAGACTCTCGCTTCAGGCAGCCTGACCACTCTTTGGAAGTCACCTGTGATGCTGGGGGCACTCCATTCCCATGCGGCCAGGTTTGGAGGCTTCTTCAGCTGCAGGACCTTCCCTTTGACTGCCAGTGGGTCTGAAATACTCAGCAAATCATTACAAAGTTCATCAAGCTGGACTTCAAAAAGCTTGAAACATGGAGCTATTGTCCAAATCTGATCTTTTTCTGTCAGTTTTCACATCCGAAGCTCTTATTTCACTGCTTACGTTGGTTCTAGCTGAGTGTACAGCAATAAATGGCCCTGGTGCTTTTTCTACTTTCAGCCAAAGGATACATAGGTAGCCCTTGTAAGAGCCACAAGATCGTCATGTCATTGTCCTTTCAAGAGCTGGTTATATGTTCGAGAGTAAGAGACATGATAGTGGTTTAATGCTTCTTACCCACCAACCAAGAAAGAGGTATATCAGCAATTACACAGACGTGCCTTCCCTAGCGAGAGCCGCAGCCTGTTTTTATAGCTTGAGGTACAGAAACATTAGGTGAAACGTCAGTCTGCTCCTAAGGCTGAGGATGTTTTCAGGGCCATTGGGAGAAAGTGAAAACCCATTGTGTGGTGCTGTGGTTGGGGAGAGAAAGATGGTTTGGTTCATAGATCATCTGTTATCATTGGTACTCTAACTTTCTTGCTTTCTTATATGAACACTTATGGGAGAAGGCTACCTTCATGCCATTGCTTGTATAATTGCAAAAAAGCACAGCCACCAATGTGTGTGCTCCAGGGGCATGTGGGCATGGGGAAGAGTACAAAATAAGAGCTACTTACTGCCACTCTCTATTTTAAATGTTTTCCTAATCTTTCTTCCTCTTAAATTTTTGTTCTCAAAGAGAAATCTGATGGAAAGCACTTCCTACTGGAACACCTCAGATGTGCCAAGGGATAGTAGCCCCACTGCTCCAAACAGGGATTTCCATTTTATCTGTGTCAAAACCTGAACACTGAGGCAGTAAATGCTGGGTTCAATGCAAATGCCAGAACCAGAAGCATCACCCTCCTCCCTCGACTGCCATTCCCTTGCTTTAGCCATGCATCTCCTCTCCTCCTCAGTGCTCTCCTCCTGCAGGCACAGGGATCAGGATGAGCTCAGCACACAGAGGGTGCAAGGCTCTTTCCTACAAGGCCATTGTAATAGTTTCCACTTAATGTCCCCTGTGAATAGAAAGAAAAATAGAAAAGAAAGAAAGAAAAAAAAAAACTAACAAAGAAATCTAAAGCTTTTTTTTTTTTTTTTTTTTTTTAGAAATAAAGTAACGAGCCCAAAGGGAACATATGACACCATCACCTCCCTCCTCCTGCTCTGTCTGCGTTGACATGTGCAGCTTGTACACTGCTTTGTGGGAGGACCTCTGAGAGGAATTTGCCACAGGTGCTAGTAAAATCTAACCGCATTTTTCTTGCAGCTCCACAACCCTCTGCCTCGTCGGTATGGCACAATACTTCGGCGCAGGCAACCTCAGCGCAGCTCTGCTGAAAGCGGCGAGGGGCCAGGCGATGCACCGGCCGTGGCTGTGCTGCAGTTTTTTTTGCCCCTCTTTAACCTTTCACAACACCTACCTGTTTATTAGGTCTTTGTAGCACTTAGGCATACTTGCGGGTTTCTGAAAAATTGCAAAACAACAAATGGCCCCTGATTCGCAGGAAACCATACAAAACCACACCAGAAATCTGTCAGCTAGTCTGAAGTGTGTTCGCACTGTGCCTCGCTAGGGATGGGGACACTACTACAGATCAAAAGAAAAACTGACCTGGCCTCAGCTGAAACAAAAACAAATGTAAAAATCTGCTTCAGCTATTTTAGAAAGCAAATATTAAAAAAAAAAAAATATCCAGTTTTTCTTTACAAGTTTGGGGTTTCTGCTCTTGGATAAAACTGGTGGTGATGGAGTTCCCGAGCCGCAGCAGGGCAGCTCAGCTTGTCCCCACTTGGTGCACAGGGCAGCCTGGGGGGGACACGTGGGGCATCCTGGGCTTCCCCCCAGGGACCCATGCCAATGTCATCCCCTACCACTTTTATGCCTTTTGCGCCTCCTCCTCCAAGTGCAGACACAGGCGCAGACTTGTGGCTCCCATTGTCCCCTGGGTGTCACCAGCAGCCGCTGCTGGGGGACGCTCCCCTTCTGGTCTTGCTGCCCTGCAGGATTCGTGCTGGGGAGCACACCTTGCTTTTGGGCTGTCCTTATTCTCTCCCATGGGGTGGGACTTCAGGTGGCTGCACACGGCCGGACCCTCTGTCCAGACATCCCAGTGTGTCAGGGATGGACCCCCCCAGAAAAAACAACAGCAGCTGAGTCACGGGAGAGAGCCAGCAGTTTCTGGGGCACGAAGCACCCAAACAGGTACATAGCATGAACTAGGCAAAAGCTTCGGAAAAGTGCCTATTTCTCTCTCTTGATTACAAAGCTGATTGCAATATGCAGACAAGTCCCGTCGCAGATGTCTGCTGATGCTGTCGCTGCTGTCTCAGCCCTGGTGGAGTGGGATGGGTGGGAGGGGACTGGGCATAGGGGACAGCACAGAGCATTGGAGGATGCAAGAGATTTTGGGTTTGCCATCATCCCTGTGAAGGGAAGAATGAAGGAGCACTGGAAAATATCAAACGTCATGGATGCAGTGAGCCAGTGGTGAATCCCCTGTTGTCACGGAATCATTGAAGAACTCAGGTTGGAAGGGCCCTTGAAAGATCATCAGGTCCCGCCCTTTGCGGGAAAGGGAGAGTAGGAGAGCTTATCTAGCCCCCTGCCCAACCACATCTTGAAAACCTCCAGAGATGGGGATTCTGCCACATCCCTGTGGAGGTTGTTCCTGTTGGTCTCACAATAGAAAATTTGTTATATACAGACAAGATCTGTTCCAGTGCAACTTGTATTTGTTGCCCCTTGTTTTGTCCATGTGGATCCTTGTGGAGGCTTCCAACCTCCTTGTACCCACACTTTAAGTACTAGAATATTGTGGTGAGGTCCCCACCCTGAGCCTTCTCTTCTCCAGAGTGGAAAGACCCAACTCTTTCAGTCATTTTCTCACAGGCCAGGTACTACAGCCTTTTCATCATCTTTACAGTCCTCCTTTGAACCCCCTGCAGTCATGTCAAAGGAGTACCCCAGGAAAGCAAGCTCTTTAAAACATAAAAATAAATGAAAGGAAAATTTGTTTTATATGTAGCACAATTCAACTTTGGATCTCATTGTCACAGTGTGCATCTGGACTAAAATAGAAATTAAATAACTCAGGTGAATGACTGCTATATTTTGTCTATTGCTTATACTGTCTCCCAGAGCATCTGATAACTGTGCTTGCAGATGGTGTATTGAGCTAGACGAACATTTGGTCTGACTCAGAACGGTGCTCTGACTCACTGCAGTGGCCAATGACTGTGGGTGGTGACCTCTTTTAATGCTTTGTTAAGTGTCCCTTGGCAATCTGCATCTGCTTGCTCCAGAATGGTTTTATGTACATATGGGTCACACCTTTTCAGTGCTGATTGCTGCTGTTTCTGGGGTAAAGATAAAATTACAGCTCTCTCCCTATCCAACTAATACTGAAAACTAATACTGTTGATCTCCTGCAAGGCTCGGGTCATGAATGGCTGAATTCACACTTATTTAATAGTTACTCATCCTATTAAAGTTAGTCCCAGGGAGGGGATTTTAATGTGCAGTTTTCAGGAAATTGTTAGTAGATATTTTCCTACTCCTTCATTCTGCTTATGGTATTCTGATTTGTGAATACTATTTAATAATAATTTTGTGAGGATGGGAGAGCTTGCTCAAATCTGTGCTCTAAATTAGTCAGAGAGGGAGATCATATCTATGGTTATTACAGTGTGCATTAATATCTTCATCAGCCAGTTAATGAAAGAGGAGCGTTTCTATCACCTACCTCAAGTTTTGGCAAGAAACAAACCTGTCAGAAGTGTCAAAATAATTCAGCTTGGCTGCCTAGAACACTGTTTAATCTTGCTTAATTCCAGTATCTCAGTACTTCCAGAAGTTTTCAGCACTATGTGGTTTTGCCACAACCATTCAGCAAAATTCAACTCACGTTCATTAACTGGCTTGGCCAGCCCAAAAGTGCCTTTTCCAATGAACTGATGATTCACTGAGACATTTTCTCCCAGCTTTTGAGCTGCAGCATTTCATGGAAGCTGGCTCTTTACTCGGAGAGATGACTATCACAACCAATTCCACCGTAGGAGTGTTGAAAGCGTGGCCCATATAGAGCAGCCATCTAGGAGTATCTCCTGCGGTAACCTGAACACTTGTGGTACCTCCTCCTCCTCTTTCAATTAAGTGGCACCTCCTCCTCTTCTTTCAATTAACCTAACAGGTTTGTTACCATCCAGCTACTCAGCTCACTATTTGCCAGGGTTAAACTTATCAGCCTTCGCAGTCTCCTTATGATTGGGATGAGCTTTGATTTGCAGGCCCATCGCATGAGCTGTCATTTTGCTTTCAGCCTGGCTGGTTTCCTTTCCATTATGCCACACAGTCAGCTGTAGGTCAGGCTAAATATTTAGATTGTGACATCATATAGAAAGCGAGGAAAAAATTCTCCCTTGTGTCCTACAGAAATTTTACCTTTGTGCAGAGGAGCTGTCACAGCCGCTGGTTTTATTTGGAAAAAATGGTTCCCAAGCCAAGAATCTTTCCCCCCCTGACATGAAGTGTGGTCACCAGTGGCCGTCTGCTGCCCCGCAGGAGCAGTTGCTCCCATCCCTGTGGTCACCCATGAGGACAGGCACCTGCTCCTCTGGCAAAGCCCGGCCATGCTGTGCCCTCCCCTCGGCCATCTCCATACCTTCCCCAGCTTGGAGGGGTGTGGAGCAGACCAGAGCCTTACAATCTCTCCACCCTTGTCTTGCCCCCACCTCATCCCAGGCACCCCCTCACCCCAGTTCCCTCCTCCAGCTCTCTGCCACTCTCAAGTGCTGCAGAGAGCAGGGAAGAAGATGTGCTCTTGCTTAGAAGGCAGCCCCATCTCATCTTGCTTTAATATAGTCATGAACAGCACCAGTTCATCTGTGGGGTGTGTCGCTCTGCTGTGAACAGCCATCCCCTTTTGGTAGCCCTACACTTACTTCCCAGTGAGGCCCAGTGCATTACAATGCTCCCAAGTGAGATTTAGCAGTGCCAGAGGTAGGGAGCCCCATTCCTGTGGACCCAGGGATTTCATCTTTCAGCCACACATCCCCTCTCCAACTGTTACTGCTCCTTACTTCTCCTGAAGCTCTTCCTGTGTCCCACCTGCCTTGCCTGTCTGCTGGTCCCTGACCCCTCGCCCCGTGTCTTTGTGCAACGTCATCTGGCCCTTATTACACCGAGGTGTAGAAATGTGTCACAAAGCAAAAGTCCCTTTTTCCACCACCAAAGTGTAGCAAATGGAGATCAAAGGGCTTGATTGTTTCCCAGAGTTTCGAGCTGAATAAATACATTGAATAAATAAAATAGTATCAAGCAAAATGTTCCAAAACAAAACATTATTTTTTTAGAAAAATGAAATCATTCGGTTCTCAAAATGCTGAAATGGTTTCTTTCAAATCTATTAATTTATTATTTTCTTAAAATTTCCGAACTGATTTATCAGAATGGCCATCTTTCTGATAAGGGGTTTTGCTTTCAACAAGACAGCATTGTTTTGTGATGGGGAATCTACTGAATCCTTCCCAGGTGGTTGCACCCGTTTTGGACCAGGACTCAGAAGACCCGTCCCAGTGTGGGAGCTGGCACAGACCCGCTGACTGTCCCAGGTCACATCCTTTAGGACAGAGCCATGCTGGTAATCAGGGCTGCCCTGAAGGCCACTCTAAAGCCTGTACTGGCCAGATAGATCCACAATAGCCACATACAGAGCATGGCACCCAGGGCTCTCACATGGGATGAAGTTTCCTCTTGTGTTTGGTGAACCTACTGGCATGTACCTACCTGCTATCACTTGCTGGGACTCCCCACCCTGCCTGGAGCCCACATGCCTGTGGGTGCCCCAGGAGATCCATCCCCAGAATCCCCACTCAGGTCATTCCTACCTTTCCCTCTCCCCGAGGCCAGACCAGGGTCTCATGGGACAGTCCTCATCCCCAGCCCTGATGTGCTTTGCTGCCCATCACTGGGGATGCTTCAAGCAAGCAAGGGCAGTTCATGCACTTCAGGCTGGAAGACGGCGCCATAACGGTCTGATACAACGCGATAACTAAAGCTCAGTGCTTGTGCTTCCTATCAGACCTTGTACCGCTTGTTTAGACTGCAAATTCACAAAAGTGTCTTGTAATATGTTTGCACAGCAACCAATACCGCACATTTCCAATGCTAGCTCTTACCACGACACAAGCGGGTCCTTGTTGAGGCTAAAAAGTTTTCTTAAACAAGTGCACTGATCGTCCTGTTCAGCTGCTTACTGATGGTTTTATGTCTCATTGTTAGCTTAAGCCCTTGAGGTATTTTGTGTCTCTCCTTGCCTTTTGGCACACACACACACAAAAAAGTGTGTAGCGATACAGATAGTATCGCAAAGCAACAATAATCACAGCTACAGATTAGTGGTTCGCCTGTGCTCTCTCCCCTTCGTCATAGATGTGCTTGAGTGAATGACCTATATTTGGTTTGTGGCTATCCCGTACCCGGTGCGTCGCAGCCTCAGGCGCTACCCTCTGGTTCTTCATATTGACTAATAATAATAACAACAACTTCTTTGCAAGCTGTTTACCACCCACATGTACCTACCCCCAAAAAACCCAGAGGAAATAACGAAGTTGCATTCTGTTTCTATTTATAATCAGAAAAAAAAAAAAAAAAAAAAAAGATGATTCCCAGTAATAAAGCAGATAGATGTTTATCTGCTACGACAGAAATGTTGAGTCGATTTTTTGAAATTCCAAACTTGAAGTTTCCTTTGCTTTTGTCAAAGCTGTTTCATCTTCTCTCACAACCTACACCACCTCCTCCTCGTTCTTATTATCTTCACCAAACTCCTTCCCTCATTCCTTGGCTTGCCTGGCCGGCAGGGACTGCCCATGGGCATGTGGAGCCTTGGCCCCGATGCTGTTTCTGCAGCCTGGCTGAGTTCGCAGAAGAAGCCCCAAGGATCTCATTTTCAAAAACATCTGGCAAAGGCTTCAGAAAGATGTGTGATGTTCCTGCTGCATTAGTCACTTCTCCGGCCGCTGCTTCAGTTTTTCTGTCTGTAAAGTGGCAGAAATCGCATAGATCTTTCTTGTAAAAAGATAAGAGCTCTGGGGAGGAAAATGCCGGAGGCAGGCACACTGCTATAGACCCGAAGGCATTAGCGCGTCCTGCTCACTGCTGGGTTCAAACCTGCCTCCTTGCAGAACAAGCAGACAAGTTCAGAGAGTGCACGGCTGCCTTTCCTTGCAGAGCCCTCATTCTCTTGCCTCCCACCCTTCTGCTTTTGGCCTATGAAACTAAGGCAGTCACCACCATCTCACCTAGAACAATTCTGCTCTTTCAAGGGATGCTGCCAGACAGCGAAGCTGTATGTTGGCCTGGGAGAAGTGTGCTGCTTCCCTTTTTGTGCCGCCGGGGAAGGGGACACAGGGAGTGACATGACACTGGTCAAACAGCAAGGCTGTGGCCCAGCCCGGATGTGAAACCAGATTTCCTTTCAATCTGAGTTTTACCAATAGGCCAAACCCTCCAGAAAACAGCTAAAACAAAACAAAACAAATCAGCTTGTCAAGACACGTCCTGAAACTGCCTAATTATATTTACATTTGCCACAGAGGTACGGGATATTTTTGCATCTGAGTGGGTGTCTCTAACTTTCAATTGTTTGCTGTGTGTTCTTTTTTCATTCGAAGCACTATTTGAAGTTGCAGTTTCCCATCCTGCATGTTCTGAGAAAAATCCTCTGTTACAAGTTTTCCCTGCTAAATAGTTTTAATGGTATGAGTGAGTATATGATCAAGGGTCTAGAAAATGCCTTTACTTAGAGAAATTTAAGCAATTTGGTCTACTTATTTAATCAAATTGAGGAATGAAGAAAATCTGATGAATTTAACTGGGAAAAGTAAAGTTTGGATCACTGGAAGTGAGAGTTAACAACAGATTAGGTGAACAAACGCCAAAGCTTTCCTTTTTTCTATCTTCCTGTCTCTGTCAACCCCATAGGAGAGAGAAACAAATCCATGAGGCTGGGGTTAATTAAACACCAACACGACTCCTTGAAAGAAATGGCAACTCCATCATGGCTCAAAGTCTTTGAAATGAAAGTTAGATGTCATTTAAAATGGAATCTTACAGTCTAGTTGAGTTTCCTGGTTCAGTTGTGCTCAATAAGCTAGTTTCTATGGAATTCAGCAAGAGAATTAGTACTGATGTATTCTAGATGACAGAATTGGTTCAGTAGGTGAGACACAGCCTTCGGCAATGTAACCAGAAAAAAAAATACATTTGCTTATATATCACAGAAAATGCATTATATCTCGTGACAAATTTTCTGTAGTAAAATATATGTCTCTCAATGTCTTCACCTCACTGCTATTTTCTTTTGTCTGTTGTTTGACTAACATGAGTTTGAGACTGAAGCTATGTTAATGTGCACAGCCCCTGTTGCACCACACTTGCACATGTATGAGTAGCTGGAGCTACCAAATGCTTGATGAATTTCCTGGCCTGACTTAAAAATGATCCAAGCTTTATTCTCTACTGGAAGAAACCACTGTTAAGCAATAAGAAAGAACACCATTGGAATCTCAGTATTTTCCAAGTCTCTTTAAACCCAGAGATATTCTTTACTCTAGAAAGTGTAAACAATGCAGACTTGACTATGCTGTGCCTGCAGCATTCATAGATTTCCCACCATGAGAAGGAGAATTCTTTATTTTTCTCTTCCAGGCATGTATTCAAGGCTGAAGCTACGCTAACAAGCCCAACACAAGGACCAAAATCAAGTCCAAAACCCAGGAGCTGAGGAAGGTCAGTAAGCCAATCCATTTGCACTTAAAGCAAACTGGGGGGTTTACATGGTGCAGAGAACCATTGCTTTGCAACCAGTTATCCTGATGTTGGCTGATAGAAAAGATACGCACTTTCAATCATTTTATTCTCAGAAAACAGAAGTGTAGATAGCAGTTCAAAGTGCTTTTGGGACATTAAGCTGCATGCTTATTTTTTTTTCTGACTCCATGAAAATTTCATAATGAAACCCCCAAAAAACTAGGTGAAATATATGGTTTGCTCTGGAAACCATGAGCAATTCTGTGGTTTTGCTTGGGTTTGTACTGAAACCAGTCAAAACTAGGTAGTTTCTTCTCACTGAATTTTACCTAAAGATTTTGAGTTCATTCATACCTGAAACTGAGAGCGAAATTCAGGGGGCATGAACCCATGTAGTCTAAAAGAAGGAAAAAGGGTTTGTATGAAACCGCAGGTCAGGTTTGCTAACTGAGCTCAGCACCACTTTGAGTTGCTTGTCATTGTGTTTGCTGCTGACTCATTGAACCATGGCTGGTGTTTGGTGGACTCCATGACTCTCTGACTACTTGTGAATTGTACCTGTGTTCTGCTGTTTTCAAGGTAGCACCTTCAAAGGCCTGGCTGAGCCTCCTCTTGCATAACTCCATCTGTTTTGTTCTCATCATCTGGATACCCTTGTGTTGGCTGGCAGGTCTCCATTGTGAAAAAGTCCGGGGAAAAAGTATGTAGAAGTAGCACTGACAGAAAACCACTTGCTGTTTGGTACAGTTGTTCATGTTGATGAGGTTTCTTGATTGTCATTGCAACATCTCAGTGTCTAGCTCTTCTGGACAGGATGAAAAAACTGCTTTTCCATCATAAAAACTAGTGGAGTGCTGTAGACCCATTGAGGCACTGACATATTTGCATAAACGCATCAAAGAAAGAAAATAATTTGGTGAAAAAAAAAAAACAAAAACAAAAACAAAAAACAAAACAAACATAAAAACAGACAGACAAGATTAAAATTTTCAGCCTAAGCCTGCATAAATTGAGACTGGCATTGCTGAGGTTCCTGGGTTACATTAATTCAAAGGAAGCTGAAGTAGAAATGATCTGAATATCAATGGAAATGTACAGAGCTTTTGTATGCAGTGACTGAAATCATAGACAGAAACACCAAATTTAATTCCAGGGAGGGCAGACAGAACCAGATCCATGTTGGAGATTTTCTTCTTGTGGATAAGAAATACAGATTTGATAAATGCTTTGGACATTTTTAGAATAACTGTTCTAGTGAAAAATACTGTCAGATGAATTATTTTGCCTGATATTTACCTTCTTACGCACAAAAAAAGGACTGTAGCTCAAGGCTACGGTCTTTTTAATTTTGCCTTTTCATCCTCCAATGACTCATACATTTTCTCTGGCTTAAGTAAATGAACAAGCAGTTTTTCCAGAGGCAATTACACCCTGGCAGTTCCAGGGCAGCCCCAGTTGCCTTGTGACACAGCGATGCCATTATTTCCCCATCCTCCTGATACTGCTCCTCCCTGGATGCACCCAGCCAAGGTAGCTCTTGATCCCTACGTTATCCCTGCTTGATAATGGCCTTTTATCATTTCATTCCCAAACGTGGTGTGTTACCTTTGATTGGGTTGCCTCCTCAGAAAGGTGATGTTTGTCCCACATAGTTGGTGTGATTTTTCACAAGAATTCTAGTAATTAGACTCTCATCTACTGACTGCTCATGGGGCTCAGGATCCTACATCACAAGATCCCCCAGTCACTTTCCCTAGAGTTAGAAATCTGACAGGTACTTAGACCAAACAACTTGTCTAGGCTGTTTCTATAATCTCTCCATGATATTGGCTCAGAACACAAGCACTACCAAAATGATTCACTCTGTTTAACTCACCTATTTTTGGCAGGGGTGAAACACCAAGGAAGCACAGTCTAGCTCATGCTGATGCCTGTTTTTGGGATTGACCTGGTGAGCCCAGATGCATTTTTGTCCAACAGGTTTCTGAAAATCTTGCCCCTTCTCAAAAAGCAGAGCTTTTAAGAACCAAGTTTACCTGATGCCCAACAACTCTGAAAATTCACTGTAAAAGCAATGCTCATCTGGAGATGTAAATGAACACAACTGTAAATTAACGTAATTGTAAATAAGTAGGGCTTGACTCTGAACATCTCCATTTAGAAGCATTGATTGCACCCAAGGCTCCAGTGTTTCTTTTCTTATGGTGATTTTTGCCTTTAACTATGGGAGTCTAGAAAGCAGCGCTGCCTGATAGTAACCAAAAGCTGCCAGTGGCTTCAACCTGACCTTGTTGAGTAAGCCACAAATAAAAAGCTCCATATTTCATCATTTAATGATTACTGAAACATCTTTCTTGCCCCATTCTTAGGATTTCTACAATTCCACATCCTGAGAAAAAATGTGGCTTGGTGGTTAGGTCACTCTCTGAGGAGATAGAGGCTTGATTTCCTTCTTTTACCACCATTTATTTTTTTATTTTATTCATTTATTTTATTGTTTACATCTGGGGGGGAGTAGCATGTATGTACAGTATGTATACAGTAGCATGTACTCCATAATATGCCTACAGTGGAGTAGCAGCTTTTGCAAACTCTTTCCTTCCTCACACTACAGGGATTGGAAAAAAATAAACAGCTTCCCAGGCTCCTCTTTGAGAAGATGAGTGATGGTATTTTACTATTTTGAGGAGGGTGAACTACAGAAGTCTTTCAGCTTTCCAGAATTATAAATATGCTTTCACAATGCAGTTGTGCTCCTGCTGTGATATATGAACTGTGCTTCAAGCTAGATGTGACTGATTTTCCCTGGTTCACATATTTCCCACTAGGGTTTAATGTACAGATGCCACACTGAGCAATTTATGTATATTTCTCTTTTTATAAGACACAGGGTTTTTTATTAGCCATCAAATAAAGACTAGCTTTCATGTGGTCCTTATTTCTAATTTGTGTACGTTAACACTGTCAGCTAAATTCAGGTGTGATGTAATTCTGCCCTTCTAGTGAAGTTTAACCAGAGATGATTTGATCCCGTGGAACGTTTCACTATTTTTCACCTGATCTCCAAATTACTCATCTCTCCTCAATCAAAAGTTTTCGATATGCCCTTCTCATGGAAGGAACACAAACAATAATAGTCTTTGACATAACTCAGACCAACTAGTCTTTAGTTCAGGATTCAACTTCTTACCAGTTACTAAAAGTTTCACGTTCATGTTTATATTCATACAAAGGAAAATTCCCGTTCTTGCAGACCAAACTTTCCAGAGCAATGCTCCTCCTAGGGCATTTCCTCCCCTAGGCCCTTATGTCGATGTCTCCAAAGACACCTCAGTTCCCCTTTACATCTAAGTGGCACTGTCATCATTATCAAATCCATTCTTCACCTGCAGCCCCAGGTGTCTATTTGTTTCACCCTTCTTTATTGTGGGTGGGATTGCCACACGCAACTGCAAAAAGCCACTTGAGTCTGATCCTGTCTCACAATTCAGCTCTGACCTGATGTTTCATTGCGTGGCTCATCAACCTGATTCTTTTTCTTTTTTTCATTTTCTTTTTTTTTCCTGAAAACAAACAAACAAGCAAAATAACCAACAAGGTATCTGGCCGACATGAGAATGACTGAGTAATATTGTATGGCCTTTACCTGAATAGCATGCCAGATTATATGATCTAATGGCCCCTTTCTGACTTAAAAGCTATGAATCTATTACGTATGTTGACTGTAAGATCCTTTTCTAAGATGCCCTGGTCACAGTGCTGCACCTCTCTGCCAGCCCTGGGATGCCTGGATGCAGCGGGTTGCAGCGCTGCCTTCTCTCACAGCACAGGGTCAAAGCATGTTCTCTGCAGCCCTCATCCAAAGGTCCTTCAGTGCCGCAACTTTCAGTGCTTACAGCTATTGTGTCCTGCCATGCAAAGTGATACACTCCTCCTTCTTTTAAATGTAGACCCTAGAGTAGGCACCAGAGCCTGCATATAGCTCTGGGTGGCTCCATTTTTGATTACACTGCTCAAGTCACTCAGAAATGGCCTGGTGTTCAGGAAGTGATGAACACCATGCTGGGCATGAAGATCCTTCTAGTGTTTTTTCACTGAATAATTGGAATTTCAGGTACCTGAAATCTCCAGACATATTTGAAAAAAATCCCATTCTAAAGAAGTCTGCACTTTTCATTTAAGCTGTATTTAATCATCCTATTTCTTACAGCTTTGTGATTCATGCATTACCTCCTTCCTGTCACTCCCAAGCCATTCATCAGAATGCAAAGGGTTTTAGTACTCCAAAAAGAACATTTCTGTTTTGATTGACACTTGGACAGCAAATGTTGCTGAAAGATACCAAAGATTTTCCAGGAGAGTAGGTAGCTCCTTTCTTTGGGAAGGATGCTACATGGGAAGATCTGGTACTGTCTGGAAAGAGAATAACTCCTACTGAGCAAATGCACTCTCTGACAACTCTGTGGAAGTTATTGTACTTTTATAACTGTTCCATTTGTATTGCTTTATTACTGCATTTTATTATCTATCTTAACACCTCTGCTTTCTACCTGCACTTCTAGAGAGATGGATGGTGCATATCACCTTCAGTATAAAAAGATGTTTTTCCCCCTATAGCCAATTTTCAGCTAATTTAATATACCTGTGTTTCTATTGCCTTACAAGGCTGAGTGGTATAATTCTTTTGAACAACAAAGACAGTTGCACAGCACGAATAAACACTATGTAGCTTCCCGAGGAGATAATACTGTGCAATGGCAGTTCTAACCTTTTTTTATTTTCTCTTATTTTCCTACTGTCTGATGTCTATTTTTAGACAGTAATTTTATTGGAGAAACAAAATGAGAAAAGAACATTGCTTTTCTTGGAATCCTTCCAGTGTGTTGCAAGAGCAGAAGAAGGCCTGGATGAAATATGCAGCATCTCCCTCAGAAGACTTTACAGCAACTGCCAAAAATATCATTACAACAGTATTAGTGTGCTACTGGAGTGTCATTTACTTCCTTTTGTGACCAGCCTTGGATCAGGATCACACAAATAGACACAGTTTCTAATAAACACCATTTTAAAAAGTATCTTTCTCGATCTTTGAATTGTTGACTTTCAAAGGGAATTAGGCATCACTGGGATTTTGAATATCTTCTTAGTTCCTCATCCTGGTGGAAGTGGGTGGGGGGCAGAACAGTTCTGGAGATGACCACAATAACCTGCCCATCTAGCAGGGTACATACTTTACCATGTCTCAGTAAATGAAAAGCAAGGTGGATGAGACCTCTGCTGATCCATGGTTGTGAGTGCATGTGCTACTCCTGCAGGATCGAGCACTGAAGTATTTTTCAGGAGTGAGAAGTGCTCAGCAGAAGGACCCTGGCCCAGGCACCCATCTCCCTCAGCTCGGTCTGAGATGCAGAGTACAAACATAACACCTAAGCACAATACAAGAGAATGATTCATCGGAGGAAACTTAAAAACCTGTGATTCATACCTTGAGTACTAATGATGTTTTGCAGTAACCTCAGTTTACTGATGTTGCATTTCCATTTTAAGGGATTTACAATTTAGCTGAAGTCAAAGAGCTCTTTCTTTAAGAGGGTCTCTTTGAAGGTAAGAGCCCAAAAGCATATTTGCTATCTAAAACCCTTAATTAGGGGGATGAGGTGAGGAAACATACACGATAATAAAAGATACATCATGGTACATATTCTGAGCTCTCTTAGATCGTAGAAATCTAAAGACAAGGCTCTGGCAGTAAACTATATGGGTGTAAACATGAATGATGGTTTTGATGAGAAATGGACCCAGTTCCCACTGAGGATCAAAACAGAAACTGCTAAAGGCATTCGTACTCTTCACACCTCTGGATTTTAGTGGCAGCTGGGCACATACATGTCTCTGAAAAACTGGCTTTTAATGTCTTTCAGAAAAGTTTTCAGTTCTCACAAACTTCAGTCAAAGGTGAATTTCCATTGACCACATGGATGGGTTTTCAGTTCTCAGTAAGTCTGTTTGGTTCCTTTCAGTGGAGGAGTAGATAAATAAATATTAAAAAGGGGGCTGGAATATTTTATATTTTTCTGCTAAAGACACTCACTTGAAAACTCTACCAAGAAATCATTAGAACTGCTGGTTTTGTGGTTCACTTGTTTTCTCCCTCTTTGTCCTTTTAAGCAAAGCTCTTTGCAGTAGAGGATGCAGCAGGTGCCTCATATTAAAGAGTCAATGCAAATACAGGGCAAGCACTTGCTATTTAGCCTCTCAGCTGGAGCTTGTGAGAATGGATGCAACATCGTTCAGAAGGCATGAAAACAGTGAACTGGACTCTGCAAATCATGCATAATCGGGCAGCTGGTGTGATGGGGTTTGTAGAGTGAGGTTGTTGGACATAAAGTGTAACAGAGCACTGCACTAAAGTTATGTCTGCAAGTGTATCACCACCCTCAAGACAGGGTACACGGCCACTGTAACCCAAGAGCAGCTATTTGACAGGGAGGTGAGGTGGTTTATTTACTGCCTAAGACAAAGCTACAGTAGCTTAAACATCCACTCAACCTGTCGCGTTATCCTGCATTAGAACTGCTGGCTGCCTTAGCTGTACATCTGCCTCAGCTGAGCAGTATTTCCCTTTGACAGTTCAAGGCATTTCACCCTCTTCAGTGAAAGAAGGGGAATCATCTGTTGGTCCTGTTGTTACCTGGGGCATTCTTAGGTGTTTGCTGTCTTGGAAATCTGTACTGTGTGATATCATTGCATGAGTAAAAGCTCTGTGCCTGCCATATATTTTGTATGGGACCTTCCCAGCAGATTTCAGCATTGCTGGCTCACTAAACACTGCAGCATTCAAGTGCCAGCTAGTGGGCTGACTGAATTTAGTCTAGAAAGTAACAAGCCAAATTTAATCTGGTTTGCACCTGCTTGCACAGGGGCTGAACTTTTCACGTTTTCCTTTAATGGCCTTCATTGATCTCATTTTATCGTTATCATCACTGCAGTATCTGGTTGTCTACTTATACAAAAGGCTAGCACAAGTGTTTTACACCTGCATGAAGGGCTGACCATGCACATCTCTGGGCAGCCGCAAATACCTACAAGCTCGCAGAGGACAGTGCTCTCCTCTTGACACTGAGGATGCTGGGACAGTCTTAAAACTACAACACCATTACTCTCTTGCATGTCATCTTCCTTGCTGAGGTATGTATCTGCTCCCCCATGAGCAAGAGATGCTTAATGTCTTTTAAAGTATAATAGATGCCATCAGTCACTGCAAGATCTTTGCAGTTTGGATCTTCCTGCACTTCACAATTGTCACATTGCCAGGGAGCAATGATGCTCTTTGGGAACACCTCCACGCTCTGCTTTGCCAAGGATGGGTTTGAAGCTCTGCAGGACTGGTTGTTGGAAAGGGTCAAAAGAGCCTTCAAGAATGTGAAATTCTTTTCCTTGCAAATCAAGACTAATTTCTAGTGCATAGCAGGGTGATTGAGAACCACTGCTTCCAGCTGCTGTCCAAAATGTTTGCTGCCATGATGTTCACTGTCACAAGTGAAGATCTACCTCAACTAACCTCTCAGGCTCAAGCCTGACAGACTTACTGAAGGAGCCCTGACCAAGTATCTTACTGTACCATCTCATCTTCATCTTTCAGGAGAGGAGATTTCTTCCCTTTGTCTCTGATTGAAATACTGTGCCTGTTTCTACAGTGATAAGAGATGCTCTGAAAAACACTGTTTGGAAATCTATAAAAGCTTTTGTACTGCTGTGCTCTGGTGATATTTTTTAAAGCTAAGTAGTAATAACAGTAAGATGTCAGGACTCCTTAATGTCAGGGGTATAAAGCAGAATTGGATTAAAATAGAAGGGTACCACGTCTGGTTTGGGAGTCTCATAAGCCAAAATCAGAAGAACCTGGAATTACACTCAATAAATAACTTTACCTGATTTTTCTGTTCTGATATCTTTCCCAAGGCATCTCTTGTTGTACTCTACTGAAGGCAAGCTGTAAAAACAGATGGACCATTGGTAAAATTGTGTTTGCTCATTCTCATGACCTTATATCACGGAACTGGGAGTAGCTAAGATAAATAATGCTAGTCATCCTGATCTGTTACACAAGTTATCTGGTTTCCATAGTTATGAATCAAAAGACGACATGCATCTAACTGCAAAAATTTTCAGAACACCAAAATGTCTTTAGAGTTGGGCTAGCCAGAAAGCAAGGAGTCATCTCACACAAAAAAATGCAGGGTTAGGTATGACTGATGATTCCACGCTGGAAAGGAGTGGCGGTGCTTCCAGTTAGAGAAGTCTCAACTGGGCTTGGTGAGAAACCCCATGGCTGGGTGCTAGACCAAGCCTGGAACAGAGAGACTTGTGGGCAAGGGATAAACCAGGATTAATTCAGCAGCTGCATATAAGTCAAGGCATGTAGGTAAATACAGACACGCTCTGCGGGCACGTCCTGACATCATGCTTTCAGTTACTTTGGTGTGACCACTTTCTGTCTATGCCTAGAATTTGTGTCCTGCATCAGAGACATCTTCCTGACAATTTCTGTGAAATGTTCAAGCATAATCTCACCCAGGATCTGCAGAGCTTCAGAGGCAGGAGGAACAACCACCAGACACAAAGCCCAGGTCATGCCTGGATGCAGAGCGCCGGCGATCACGGCGCTGGGACGCTGCGGAGAATCGCAAGAGGTTACTCTGTGCAACAGGAAGGCAGTGCTCTGGGGTGAGGTACTGTACCGAGCTGTAGCTGCACTGAGTACAAAATGAAACAAAATTTGCATAGCTCCCTGTTTCACAGAAAGTCAGCGGCGGGGGGGGGGGGGGACTGATCTTGGTAACTATTCACCTTCTGACATCAGAAACCTCCAATGCAGCATACAAGACGGCTGTCGCGAAATCCCTGATCAAGAACATGAAGCTCCTTCCCCTCTTCACAGCTGCGACCTGCCTCACGCCCCCAGGTCCTTCTTTCTTCATACCACAAGTGATGAAGTTTTTTTTCCAGATCACATGAGCCAGGATGAAGGGGGAAAATCCTGCCAGGAACAGAGATGGGCTGCGACCTGAACCTGATCAAGGGGAGATACAGAGCAGTACCCTGAGAGCTATATAAGAATGTGCTCGGCACAAGAGCAAACACTTTTTCAGGTGAAGGACTCTCATGAATCAGCCATGCATGTGAGTGAAGACACCGTTTCAAGGAAGCTTAGAGCCACTAACAAAACATGTTTGTATTTCATCATCGCTACCCTCGCCACATTACTCGTCTTTGCACTAGCCACCATCATGGTCTTAGTCATTCAGAGGACGGTAAGTGATTTCTCACTATTCATTGGCTTTTTCTTTTGTTCTTTTTTCTTTATTTTCTAATGTAACCTCCCTCTCTCCAAATAATATTCTGTAGCTAGCAGATCAATCTCTGCACCTGTAATGAGCACACACACAAGATAGGGGACAAAACAAAGAGGGAGAGAAAAGAACTTCCAAAAACATAAATCATTGCTCCATGGGCAACATTATTTCTAGCATGCAATTTCCTCTCTATGAATGGAAGTGGGAAGCTCATAATCCAAGAGTCAATCCACCCTATGTCCAGCCTAGTTAGGAGGAGAAGTGGAATAAAGATGCATCAGTGCCTCAGTGTCTGCTGCCTGGCTTTTTGTATCCCCTGCCACTTCTTTGGAGAGTGACCACTGTCCAAGATAGTCTGGTCTAGTCTTGCCTAGTCTGGCAGTGTCTGATAGGGACGGACATAACACAAGCCATCTGGCTGCGTGACACTGTGTGGTGCTGTCTGCTAGGATGCCATGAGAGGCAGTGAAGCAGAGCTCCCTTGAACGACCCTGAGCAGTGGATGAGGCAAGGAACCTCATGGTGCCTCACATTTTTGTCAGTCTTGCTCTCAGGAGTGATTTTTTAATTTGAAAAGTAGTTATAGCAAAGGTAACTGAAAGATGTAAGTGAGACGAGGTCTGAGAAAAAAAACTCTTCCCTCTGCCTAAAAACATTTCCCCCTTCTTAAAATAAAGAGGATCTGGGACTGAATGGGGAATCAGTGAGACAGGTCCAGTCAGGACAAAGGTACAGGCTTGTGAATCCAAAAGGTGCATTTCTGATCCTACCAGGAATGTTGCTACAAATTTTACCAGAGTAAAATATCAAACTAGAATTTTTATAGCCTTTGAAATCTTAACGCAAAAATCTAAGTGCTGAAGCATCTCTGCTATGATTCATAGAATGAAAGCACCAGCACGGAACTGCTGAATGATGCTGGCCATGGAAAACAAAATATGTTCATTCAGCACAATATTTTCTCTTACTAAATCGATCTTGTACAATTTATGTATCTGTGTATGCACATTACCCAGAAATTAAACCATTAAAGCTTGACTGATACTTCTTTAAGTTGTACCAGCAAGGAGTCATTTACCTGAAATCAGCGTTCTTCCAAAAGAGAAACAGTTTGGAAACAGTTAGAATGAGACATGGGGATTTTCATGTGATAAATAGGGGGACATTAAGGGAGATCTTTAAAATAACAGCCTGGGTAATTACAGAATTGCCACAGTTTTCCTATATAATGAGGCTTTCATTTGTACTTATTATGAAAGTAAGCATTAAATTACTTCTCCATCAGGATAAATGCAGTTACACCAGTTGCCAGAGGAACAATATTACGGAAAGAGTCAAGGTTTTCTTTTAAAAGATTAATGACATTACTGCAGCTGCTTCGGAAATGGTGTTAGATTTGGAAACATTATTCAATCCCCCCACATTTTCCAACACCCTAAGAAATTTCCTTTACACCCTGTTTTCAAGAAAGGCAGTACAGCATAATGTCAGACCTGGAAGTGTCATTTTTTGGAACTACATTCAGAGCTGAAGTCTGTTCAGTTCCCAGCTTTCATCTGCAGAAACACTTTGCGTTGGGCCATTCACTTACCTATATCTTTCAGAAGTGATTTCTGTTTTTCCTCTCAGACAAGAACAGTTGCTGCATAGTGGACCTTTGGGACCTTTGCCTACATATTCCCTCTTAATAACGTTCGAAGGGCCATGCTTCTACCTGCTGCGGTTCACTGCTGCTCGATACATACACAGACAGATAGATATAGATGAAAGATAAACACACGCACCTATGTAGATGTCTATATATATGGAGAGAGAGAGAGAGAAAATCAGTGGAAGAGTAAAGAAAGGACTAGAGAACTGTAGTTAGGACACATAAAGCCCAGGACACCTTGTGCTGTACTGCAATGTATGCTGTATTAGACACCTAGGCCTTGAGGTGTAGCACTATGAACAGATTCTGGGCGAAGTCACAGAATCACAGAATTTTCTAGGTTGGAAGAGACCTCAAGATCATCAAGTCCAACCTCTGACCTAGCACTAACAGTCCCCACTAAACCATATCCCTAAGCTCTACATCTAAACGTCTTTTAAAGACCTCCAGGGATGGTGACTCAACCACTTCCCTGGGCAGCCCGTTCCAATGTCTAACAACCCTTTCGGTAAAGAAGTTCTTCCTAAGATCCAACCTAAACCTCCCCTGGCGCAACTTAAGCCCATTCCCCCTCGTCCTGTCACCAGGCACGTGGGAGAACAGACCAACCCCCACCTCGCTACAGCCTCCCTTGAGGTACCTGTAGAGAGTGATAAGGTCACCCCTGAGCCTCCTTTTCTCCAGGCTGAACAAGCCCAGCTCCCTCAGCCGCTCCTCGTAAGACTTGTTCTCCAGGCCAAGTCTGGGACAGTCCGTCACTGCTCTGCATTTAGAGGTCATATTGTCAGCCTCCAAGTGGCATGGGCAAGTCCTCTGAGCACTGCTCAGGCACCAGCTGACTGCTAGGAGTCAGTGGTGGTCTTTGTGTTTACTGGTCTCCTCCTCAGGCCACTGGAGTCAATCAGAATTATTAGGGTTGGAAATGCCCTCCAAGACCATCTGGTCCAACCACCCCCCTACCACCAATGTCACCCACTAAACCATGCTGCCAAGCACCACGTCCAACCTTTCCTTGAACACCCCCAGGGACGGTGACTCCACCACCTCCCTGGGCAACCCGTCCCAATGCCTGATTGCTCTTTCTGAGAAGAAATGCCTCCTCATTTCCAACCTGAACCTCCCCTGGCACAACATGAGGCCATTCCCTCTAGTCCCGCCGCATTACCCTGCAAACCCCGTTAGCAGTGGGGCCGCAGGAGCCACGTCCCCGCGCTGCCTATGGCCGATTTATGGCTGCTTTCAGGCCTGTAAGGAGCCTTGCCGAGAGTAGGCCCATCGGAGCCTGACGGCCCCCTCTGGTGGACAATCCTGACATAAACGAGGAAAAAAAAAAAAAAAAAAAATGAAAATTGCCCCTGCCAGCAATTTCCCACGAAAGTACGTCTGCTTTGCCCCCCGGCTCAGCCAGCCACGGGTAACAAAGTTTTGATGGCCGGGGATTAATTAATGTCCTCAGCTTCTGTTGTTGGGATGTGCGGGATGCACGCTTGTGAGAGCCCTGGGCCACATGAAGCTGGTCCCATGCTCGTTTCTGGGGGACTGTGTTTTGGGGTGCGTTGTCTTGGGCTTTGTAGAGGTGGGCATGCATTTTGGAGACTTCTGGTTAAACAAAAACTCAGTCCTGAGCCCGGGTGTTAGAGTGACCCGAGGGAACGGCATGGACCCGAGGGAACGACAGGCGAGGCTCAGGCTGGGTGTTAGGAAAAGGTTCTTCACAGAGAGGTGGTCGAGCACTGGGACAGGCTGCCCGGGGACGTGGTCACGGCACCAAGCCAGAAGGACTTCAAGGAGCATTTGAACTAGGCTCTCAGACATAGGGTCTGGTTTCTGGGTGGTCCTGAGTGGAGCCAGGGCCTGGACTCGATGGTCCATGTGGGTCCCTTCCAACTTGGGCCATTCTGTGGTTCTGTGACTACTATAACAGCATCGGTCTCTCTCAGCTTGGGAAACTTTCTTGTAAAGTAATTAAGGGAAGGAAGAAAGACAGGACTTTCACTGGCACCTGATTATCATTTTCTCTAATGAAGCAAACTCAAATTCTTCTGCTTGCCAAGTCTAAGATCCTTCATCAGCAGCACCCAGATCATTGCAGACAGGGTGAATTCATTGTACTGAATTGTTCCTGAGCTTGTGCTCTGTTAAACCTCTCTGAGCTCCTAGCATGTGTCCCTGTACATTCCAAATTACACTGTTACATGCAATGTGCTGGCTGTCACAAGAGAAAACAGCAATGCTAGTAATATTTCAAAGCAAGATCTAAAGTGTTATTTGAATACCTAGTCACCTGCCACTAAAATAAATTGAATTAATATCTGCTGTTTTCACCCACTGGGAGACTTCCCAAGTGAGGACACAATATGTTAATTCATTTTAATTCTTTTTCTGTTGCCCTGGCTACAAATCAAGCTGTGTGCCATCAGCCTCATCCTGCGTGCTTTCTCTGAGAGAGGGCTGCAAGGCAAACACCTCACTGATAGTAACATCTCGGTCACTTTACCAACCTCTCTGCAGCCAGCCATGGCTTTCCTGCCTGATTTCATTGAGAATAATCTTGTTGGGGAGATAGCATCTTTCTCCCTGTCTTACAGGGGTGTGGGGAGAGAAAATTAACGACTCAGATATCGCAGGTTCCCAAATCATGAAGCACCTATGCAATCTTTATCTGCAGGAAGCAGCATTTTGCTACTAGACCAAAGGATAGTTTTGGCTTGCCTAGACAGACACAGCTCTACACTTCAGCTGTGGTTGAAAGCATGGTCATGTTAGGCCAAAGTCTAATTAAATGTATTCTTAAACATCTAAGGCCACAACATGAAGTGTCAGAAACAGACACAGTGTGACTTCTCTCACTGTTCATCCATCTTCTTTCTCGCCACACATTATTCTATTTACACACAGAAATAAAGCAGTCATGTTTTAAGACCCTTGAGATCTCCAGACCACTGTGGATGATGGTATCTCCTGCCACGTGTATATGCTGCCTCACTTTTCCCAGGATATATCAGATGTTTTGCCAGAGCTAGTACCAGATTCCTAACTTTCTAATCCTTGGACACGCTGAATTGGGCCTGGCCAGGTTACACAGCACAATTACCCCAGGTAACTGGAGCTGAGAATACAAGAGTCAGTTTAGGATAGCCTGGAATGGAACAGAAACCACTCCCTGATACTGAAATTAGCAGTGTGTGTGAGCGAAGGGACATGACACAGAGTTTCAAGTGCTGAGGCACTCATAGTTTCTTTCCACAGCTGTCAGGAAAATTTGTTTACTCCCTGGGGGCACTAATGGACAGTTATGAGCTGTTGGAGATATAACCTGCATGGAAGTAGATACACAAGCAGGCACAGGCCCGAGGAATTCATGTTTGGAAAGCAGAGAGGTATGCTGAAACGGAAGCTAGACCACAGATGAAGCCTACCGTCTTTCACACTTGGAGCATGTTTCCTGAGAAGTTTTCAGGCTATGCTGACGGAGGATAATTCCCCATTCCTTTTTGACCTTTGGGTCAAGAAGCAAGAAGTAGGAGAAGAGGTGAGACAGGACAACACTGCTGCTCCCAGACCCATGCTGGGGCTCTGCAGCTTTTATTTTCATCTAGCCAGGCTCCCCAGGGCCAGACACTGGCTCTAAAGGCTGTCCAGTCCCGCTCTGTCCTACTCTCTCCAAGCTTTGCAAGCCACAGGGAGAGCTTCAGGGCTTCTGCTTCCAAAACAACCCCAACAAAAGCCACACACATTTCTTACAGCACTGAGAAATCTGTTGTGTCAGAAATGTAGATTTCTACTTCCAGGGGAAAAAAAAAAAAAAAAAAAAAAAAAAAGGCTGTGATGAGGAATGACTGAGGATGAATTTTCTGAGTGCAGAGGTTGCTGGAGGGCTGTGCTCCACAGCTCTCTCTCACTGGGATGCTGGGGTGCTCTTTAGGAGCCATATGCTGTGTAACGCCCAGCTCTGCAGTGCCTTCCCGAGATACAATGGAAACTTTTAATATGGACATGTAGAGTCCCACTTGAACGCAGGTGTGCCCTGCTCCCAGAATAACCTCCCCACTCTCATTTCTCTTCCAGGCAGCTGATCCTGCCACAGAGGGCATCACAGAACCCATCCGCAAAGGTAAGACACCTAAATTGACAGCCTGTGCAGTGTTTCATCTGTAATGCAAATATTGCCCAGGATCGTGAGTAAGGCAATTATGCATATCTCAACATTTCACATAAAGTCACTTCTTGGTGAAAAGCCAAGGCAGTGAAAAAAAAAAAAAAAAAAAAAAAGAAAAAAAAAAAGCTTTCAAATTACTCGGTACCTCCGGAAACCAGGGCATAGCTAAGGAAATAACAAGCATTTCTGAATCTGCCCTGAGGTGTCTGCAAGAGAGCATTTTTGCCAGAGGATGTGAACATCATTCTATTAGGTCTTATTTTAAGGGCTGGCTCTTGCACATGTGGACATAATGTCCCTGTCCTTGAAAGGACTGGGTGTAAACATGTTAGCACATCTTTCAAAACAACAGGAGCTCCTCTTGAACTCCTCTGGTCTGGAGTAGTTATGTGTTTCTTACTGGCTTGCAGGAAAAAGGGAGGAGGGAAGAGGTAGGTCGAGGAGAGGCAAGTGGAAAACAGCAGCAAGAGGCAAGGAGCAGGGAATTTAAAGAGTCAGAGTACGGACATAGGGAGCCCAAAATTGGAGAAACCTTTTGAACTAGACTAGCAGAGACAGCCTACCAAGATTCTGTTTTCCCTTAGCATAAATCAGAAAAACTCTGTTTATTTATTACCTTCCTGGTTCTTTGGTCCTTAGCACCAAGTATTTTGACTTGCAAATACGAGTTCCTAGTTAGTCCCAGAAGATAGGAGGATAGCATCACCTCCCACTCCTCAGATGGGAAAACTGAAGCACAGTGATCATCTAGAGGTGTTGGCACAACAGGAATCTGAAAAATCAAGGTCCAGAAAACCTTCATTACATAACTGTATTTTCTGCACCTCCGTTTTTGTGCACAGGTGACATAATGCAGCATTTGGGCAACATACACTGTAACTAGCAGAATTCTTGAATCCAAGACTCTTCTGTATTGGGCTTTTTTCATACCACACAAAGTTGTCCCTGCATGTCCCACTGCCCTTCCTGAGAACTTTGCATCAGCCTCACCATCATTTTTGTGTGTTTTCGAACTGGAGGGATTTTCTTCTCCCCTCAGGATGTCCCCAGGTGCATTTTTTTCTCTCTCTGTGTGTACCTTCCATATATCTCCTTAAGTTTTTCTATGGCTTTCTGGTACTTTAGCTTGTACTTGAAGATCCTCATAAATAAAGCAGGGTCTTAACATGCAGGGCAGATTTGGATAAGGGAGTTTGGGCAGCCCTATCACAGCCTCATTCCATTGCATGCCCAGAAAGGAGCTTTGCAAACCGAAGTGGCTGCAAAGCCTCAGCCTGGCTGCCCACGTCCCCCGTGGTGGCACCAAGTCCCTGGTGCCCGCGGGGCAGAACAGAGCCTCCACCTCACCAACCAGCCCGACCTCAGAGAAATCACCAGAGCAGTGCTGGCTTTCATGGCTGAGTTTTACCACCGGTTAGAAAGAGGTAGTGAAAGCCGTCGGAGCGGTGTCTAGTGATTGACAGAGGAGGAGCCACTGAGCCCATATCGTAGGTCAGGGTTATTTTAAAGCAAAATACAAGCAATACTGTCATTCCCAGGGTAGGAAGGAGAGGTCTCACATTGCAAAAAAAAATGTTGCATTGCAATATTATTTATTTATTTTCAAATCTCACAACCTGTGCCAATTGTTCTTTCTCCTCATCAACACCTGGCAGGTGCCAGGCAGGAAGAGCATGTTCTCTCCAGGAATTTACAAGACGTGTTTCCTTAGCTAGAAAACATTTTGCCTTTGGGTCAATATCAATTACAGGCACCCTGTTGCTCTAAATTCTGCTGCTAAATCTGCGGTGATGCCATTAGTGTAAGACAAAGGAGGGCATAACAAAATGCCACAAGGCAGGAAGGGCAGCTGAAAGCTGTCTGCAATGTGTGCAGGTGCTCGATCAGCCTACCCCTCGCTGCCTGTCAGGCTCTATTGCACAGCTCTGATGGGGTAATGGGGCATTAAAGTGTGAGCAAATTACAATGGCCTTTTATTTTTCTCTTCAAATGCATAAAGTGGGGCTAATTGATTAATAGATCCCAGTGGGTAATTTAC
The DNA here is from genome assembly GCF_011077185.1 of Oxyura jamaicensis. NCBI lineage: Eukaryota > Metazoa > Chordata > Aves > Anseriformes > Anatidae > Oxyura > Oxyura jamaicensis. The sequence continues at coordinate 2,840,794 of NC_048909.1, read as the reverse complement.
AGCGGGCCCCTCGGCACAGAGCTCTGTCGTCTGCTGCCAGGCATTGCTTGCTGACTTCTAAGCAGGGAGCCTCAGCAGCTGCTGCAAGGCCCCATCCCGCAGCTGCAGAGCAAGAACAGAAACATAAGGAATATTGCAGTGACAGTGGTGAGGCTGGAGTGGCTGTGGATTTAGGTTTGCATCTGTGCCTGTCCCTCGGACAGCCCCAGTGTTGATAATGTAATTTGGAGGGTGTTGCCCCCCCTGTTTCACAATGGGACTTGGAAGTCCTGAGTTGAAAGGAGGCTGAGAAAGCAAACTGAGCATTGCTGAGTTGCCAGTTGGGTCTCAGCCTTGCTCCAATCCTGTGTCTGTAGAAATGAGGAGGCTGAAGGGGCCAACTTGTGCAAAGCCTCCCAGAGATGCTAACAGGGGGATGCAGGAGTGTGCAGGTGGGAATGTCTGCGCCTCACTCAGGCAGAGTGCATTGCACTATGGAGGGACAGTGGTCCAGACGTGGCTACTTCCCTGAATCAATTTAGTGATCTCAAAGCAGAAAAAACACTGTGATTTGCATTTAGATTTCCAAGGAGATTGTGTTCTATTATTAGCTATACACCAGTGGGCACTCAAGAAGATCTATAGGAGTTTTGCATTCCTGACTCAGCTGTCTGTCCTCAATGGATGGGTTTCCATAAATGTGCAAGCAGTAGCTGAGATGCAACGTCAGCTAATTAAATGTTTGTGTGAAAAATGATAGCAATTTCCTGAAAACCCCTGTGCCATCGTTGCTGAAGCAACAGGGGGAAGGCATTAAATTCCTTGTGAAGTACATGTTTGTGAAATGTTGTTTCTGGGGAAGTATTTCTCTGCAGAAACTCGTCCACGTTCATAAATATGGAATCACAGGTTGCCATAAATATTAATTCAGGCCAGAAGGGTATGATTGGTAGATTCATTTTGGTGGAAAAGACCAAGGCACAGAGAAATTTATGATCTGCCAACATCTGGAGATGTTCAGTCCTCATCATCTCCTCACTGTCCTCCCAAGTCTCATTTCCCTTGAAATGCTGTAGACCTGGACTGGTGGCTTTTCTTTTTATTTGGGACTACAGAGACATGAAACCAAATCCGCTCTCATTCACAAAATGAAAAACCTGCAGGTACATAGGTACACGTGCACTACTCATATGTATAAGGATAATTCAAAGGAAATGCAGCACCCCATTTACAGTTGCAAGGGGAAATAGCTTCCCAAATAAAAATCTGATCCCAGGAATTAAAGATAATACAGGTGACATTCACCTATACATATTTTCTACCCTAGAGTAAATCAGGCTGAAGCTGGTGCAGCAAACAGTCTTTCCAAAACTGTGGTAATGTATCTGAGTGCAGACTGACCTTCTATGCCTGAAACTGGTCTCTTCTGTACAGGAATTGTCCCAGGGCAAACTACTGAAGCCACCAGGGTGTTAGTCACAAACCCCAGGGGGTTCTTCAGAAATGGACACTTGACATTTACACCATGTTTTTTTGCTTTATCAGCTACAGTACACGTGCATGTTTGTGCATATGTATATATGTAAAACTGTTTGAGGGTCTGTCTGCTCTCAGCAAGGTCAGGGCAGATGAGCTGTGTTTCTCGGTTCAGAAAATTTTGTCAAGCCTGGGCTTGCAAATGGTGGAAAGAGTGCAGAGGCATGCTCCTTGGCATGCATCCAGCGGAAACTGCACCTAGCCTGATTCCAGTTAGCCGTAAGAGGGGCTTATTTAATTAGTAAGAAGATTATTAGTATTGCCAAAAATGCTGAATCCTGAATGCTGATCCTCTGCCTCTCCAATACTAAAAATGCAAGTTATAGATGAATATATATATATACATACACAAATAGCTCCATGAAATTATGTGCCCCATGCAATACTGGCAAGCAGGTGAAAGCCTTGAAGTGTTTTGGCCTTAAACTCTGTGCAACAAAGCCTGCAGTAGTCAGGTGTGTTGTGATGAGGAGTTCATAAGATGTAATTCCTAAATTCAAAGGAAAGAAATGGATGCTTCTGAAGTCTCAGTTTTTTGGAAGGAGGCAAAACTGCCAGCTGAGTTCATGCCCCTTTGCATGCCCAGGACCAGTGTGGTTGTCCTTGGACTCCCAAGGACCAAAGACACTCCGTGCATGCACAACAAGCGCAGTCACAGGTGGAGCCCAGGAGAGGACATCACCCAGCTGGCACTTGTCACAGCACCACGCAGCTGGGACCCTCCACCAGTGCCAGACATCAGCTCCTTGCAGAGCACCTAACTGGAAGGGGGGAGGACAGAGAGAGCTGAGGGGTGTCACAGTGGGGCTGCAGAGAAATAAAGCACAGCCAGTTCTGCTGGCTCCAGCACTCTGACACAAAAGTATGAAGTCACCTTGCCTAATTTTATCATCATTTAAATCGGTAGAATGTAAGAAAGGATTGAAAGCTGTTTATTGCCTTCTTTACCTTTAAAGATATTTTTCTTATTTAATTTATCCTTAAGATCATTTTTTTGGACCTGTTTGTGCCTGTCTATACTCAGCCCCCAACCAGCCCTAATGCTGTATGCCCTGCAGAGGAACCTCACCGTAACACATGGGTGGTTGGTACTAGGAGGAGCCTCAAAAACAAACAAACAAACAAACAAAACCTCTAAGGGGCTTTTCCTGCCTGGGTAGCAGTGTTTTGCTCTGTCATGCCACTTTTAGCTCTTGGTATCACTGCCCTGTGCCTCTGCTACTGTTATACCCATCTCACAGGTGGGGAAACTGAGGCAGCAAGTGGTGAGGAGAGTTCCCCAGATGGAGTCACATCTCCTCAGACCTGGCTCGGACACAACCACGTGTCCTGCAGCCTCAGGATTCCTCCTGGCAGGCAGACGCAGCCTCTGTAGGCTGTTTCAACGCAAGGCTCTTTCCATTTTGCACCCCAGGTGGAAATCGTGGAGGTGTCAGTGAGGCTGCAGCTCCTCTGAGCCATTTCACAGCCCCTTTGGCTCGGTGGGGAAAAACTGCGTTACACACACAAAAATTGCCCGGTCCTTTCCCTCAGGGCTGCCCCACCTGGATGCTCATCCTATGGTAAAAACGGTCAGGAAGACAAAAGAGCATCGTCTCCTAAGAGCTTCTTTAGGACAAAATAGCCTAAATGGCTTCCTGCTAAGAGTCCTCCTTTATCAGCAGGTTTCCTTCAAGCAGCCTGATCTTCAGCGTCCGTGCATCACAGCAGACATGAAACCAGTGTGGGCTCCTTGGTACTTAGACCCAGTTGTGGCTTTGCTTTTCCTCCTTCTCACAGTGTTTTTAAGCTGATATAATCCTATTGACTTCTGTGGGATTACTTCTGATTTACACTGCTACTAGTGCAAAGCCAATTAGGCGATGTGATTGAACATATCCATTGATCAGTCCTGAAGCTCTAGTAATTTTGCCAGCTTGTGCTGAAATGTTTCAGATAAAAGAAGTAACTTGAGAAATAAAACTAGAAAAAGGTTACAAGCTGTCTCAGCGGAGCGAGGACAGGAAATGTCTCTACATTTTTTTCCATAACTTGCCTTCTCAGAAACACAGCTGATGTCACCAAACAAATGGCTTAAATACACATGTACAAAACTTGCTGACATCAATGAATGTAAGTAGAGCTTTGAAAGTGCAAACACAGCCACATGAGTGAGGGGTAGGTTCTGAGAGATGCCGTGAAAATCCTGAGACAGCTCAGGGCTGATGGGGCTCCTGGCAGCATCAGGGTGCTTGCATGCGGGCACAGCACTTCTGCTTGCCTAGCAGAAGTTGTGGGGCTGCAGCTTCCAAGGTCTGCTTGAGCAGCAGGGGATTTTCTGCTTTGTAGGGTAAAGCCCCGAAATGGCACTGAGTTTCTGTAAAACTACTCTCCCTTCCTGCAGGACATAATGCAAGTGGGCTCAGGGCACTGGTTGTGCATTGCCAGAGACTCTTGCTACCACCGTATCATCGTTAGCCTGAAATAAGGGTCAGAAGAGTTTCCTTCTATCCTATTCTACATCTCCTTATTTCCGTACACTCATTAAAACACCGTGTTTATATGACTAACATCAGGAAAGTAGGCTTTGGTTTTTCTCTGGGGATTTCCAGCACAGACAAGGGACTTTGGTACACAATTTACTCATTCCTGGAGAGCAGGGAACACCTGCTCCCCTCAAAAGTGTTTCAGCTAATGGAGTCAGAGAGAGATTACAGTTCTTTCAAGACATACATAGCCTCCTCCAACAGTATGAGTGCAAAGGGGGCTCTGTTACAAATCACCAACCAGCAGGACTTGTGTGGGGGACCTGCTTCTCCCTCATTTATCTATCCTCCTGACCAAGCATCTCTGAAAAATCAGGCTAGGCAGACACTGTAAGGGTCTGGAGATTTGAAGCACTTTCTTGTACCTTTAGTTTCAGGAATTCTGTGAAAGTTAAGATTCTTGAGTCACTCTGTATTTAGTAAACTTCTATACTGTTCTTCTAAGGACATCTGATGTGGATGTTTAATTCTGTGTATTAACTGGTCCTTCAGGGACCCTTCTGGGTGGGTGACTCATACCAATTTTGTAAATGAAGTCACAGGAAAATAGAGATGGTCTGTGTTCCCTGGGATAGGGTTGTATAATTTGGTTAGGCTTTACTGATATTTCTTCACGTTGCATTCCTTGTATTGAGCTGTGGAATAAAACACAGGGAATTCCCAGTCTCCCATCTGAGCTGCTCCTTCCAGCAGGACCAGGAGATGTAAATGAGAGGTCAATGCAATGAGGAACAACTACCCACCTGCCTGGTTGCCCCAGGGGGGACACACTCTTTTCCTGAATGTACATCTTGTCTGTGTGTCCACAGGCATGCGGGCTGCAGGGAGCTGTACAAACTCTGCTCGTTGTAATCACAGAATAAAAGAGGAATAATCAGTGCCATGCATTCAATGCTCAGTAAGGAGGAGAGGCTTAGGAAAAGTAGATGGGAAAGTGAAAGGTGGCTGAAAGTTAGGTGAAATGGGAAAGGAAGCAGCAGGGGGCAGGGGCAGGGATGTAAAACGGGGAGGCAGGAGCTGGGAGGCAGGAGCTGGGAGGCAGGAGCTGGGATTCCGGAGCTGGGATGCAGGGCAAGGATGTGGTACAGGGATGTGGTACCGGGATGCAGGGCCGGGATGCCGGATCTGGGCTGTGGCCCCGGGCTGCCCCGGGTGCGGTGCGGGCGCCCCGGAGCCGCCGGCAGTGCCGGGCACGGCCGCGGGAGGGAGCCGGCCCCGCGCACCCCGCGCAGGGACAGCCCCGGCCCGCGGGGAGCCGGCGTTCTGGGGCGAGAACTGCGTCCTACCGGCATTGTAGGGTGTTAAGAGTTTACCGAGGGAGCTACTGCGCTATGGCAGCCCCGTGCAGTTTAGGTGGTATCAGCCAAGGTGCAGGAACCAGCTCCCAAACACGCACTCCTCTGGCTGCTGCTGTGCGGTTTGTCCGTAGCCCGGCTGCAACAAGAGAGGTGCTGAACGCTGACGGTATGTCTTACAGCACAAAGAAATCAGGAGTGGTCACCTAACGTGTTGTTTCCTTCAGGGAACACCTCCGAAGACTATTTAAGAATCCTACAGAATGTCCCGACCAAGGGAGCCGCTGCGTACTTGAGAGGTCAGTGAGATGCCCTATCTGATCACATCAATATTTTCTTTAACTTCAAAAGAAATAATAGATACCTTCCCTACACAAATGCACAAATATGCATTTCCACTTCCCTTAAATATTGCAGAAGGTCATTTTTAACCACATCTCCCTGTCTCGGCTTTCCCAAAGCGCTGCACAGTTCGTGCGACTTTTCAGCACCCCACTTCCACCTGTGAGCTCTCAGCCACCGGGCCAGGACTCTCTCTGGGATTTTCGTATGGGACAACCTCAGAGCAGGTGTCTCAATTTACTAGAAAATAGCTTGCTGCACATCCCATAAATTTAAATTTAGCTCAGTGGAGCTCAAAAATGAGTCATCTCATTTTACAATTTCCTTGCTTTTCTTTCTAGTGTCAAGTCCAGTAAACGGTTCAAAACTGAGCTTGGTTGGGAAGGGTGTATGTGAAGACATCCAGTGCAACAGCGAAGAGCTGGTGATAAGGCAACAAGGCCTCTACTTGATCTACTGCCACCTGAACTTTCATTTTGCCAACTGTTCAAACAGCCCCACGGACCTCAAGATAGAGTTCCTTGTGAATGGCAAAGTCAACAGGCAAACATTATCCACATGGTGCGCATCAGACACGTGCCAAGAAAAGACTTTTAAAACCTTGTTCCAGCTCCATTTGATGTACCTGAACGTGGAGGACCGGATATCAGTAACACTTAATCATCCTAAATTCTTGAATGAAATTTACCTTCCCAATGATAATGTTCTTGGGGTCTTGAGGTACAGTGATGAAATGTGAGAAGTTCTCTGACTTCCCACCGCTGCCCAGACTTTCTCTGTCTTTCTCTGAATGACAGCAGCCTGCTTTTACTAGGTTACACCTTGTTTCACATTTCCTATCTTCCCTCATTGCTAGGGTAAACAAGGAACTTTGTGTCCCAGAATGAAATCTAAAACTACAAGACCCACACCTGGCAGATGTAGGATTGCTCTGCTTTGGGTCAGGATTGGTGTTGGACTATCCAGCACACAACCCACAGACATGCCAGTGGTTCCTCCAAACAATGCTGTGCAAATACAGGCCAAAATGCAACCACATTATGGGAAGAGTACAAAATATCAAGGCTTTTTGGCTAATGAGCTGCTGGCAAGGTGTCTGTGCTCAGGAGATGGAGAAATCTTTTTGTCTAAATTTTATGGAATAGTCATTGGCAAGGTCATTTAAAAAATTAACTAACAATCAAAGCTTGTAATTAAGGCTTTCTTTTCAACTAGAGCATGCAACCACAACTCTGGAGCAGGTTTATGGATAGAACATAGAAAGTAACATGAGGAAATTACTGACTCCCAGGCTGGTAGCTAAAACTCTGGGACAGGAAGTAGAAGATCTGGGACTCACCAGGTATTTCTAGGCTGCATTCTGCTATGGACTTTATGCAATTTAGTTCCAAGTGTCTTCCTTTTCACTATTTATCCATCTTTTCTATTTAATATTAAGCTCTTTGGGGCAGAGACTTTGTATATGCACAATGCTTAGCCTCTGTTCTCACCTGGGGCTTTTAGACTTCCATAAATAATATTAAAATAATAATCTTGTGCCACATAACAAAGAAGTTTTTTACAATATATTTTCCTCAAATCCCGTCCTGCTTGTTTGGCAGTTTCCTGAGTGACACGATGGCATGCCAGTGTGTAAACACACCCAAAGACCTGCACTCCTGGAAAATCCGAGATTTAGATCTGAGGTTCAGACTTCCCCAAAGATGATTTGAGACAGTCCAATGGACATAGGTCATTTGATATTCTTTGAGTTAAAAGTTTAGATAATTAAGTATCCTTAAAATAATCTCAGGCCCTCTTATTCTGTGAATTTCAGTAACACAGCCTTTTACTTGCTATGTAATTCTTAAAGTGAGGGGAGGGATCAAAAAGTTACAAAGGGCTCATGCTTTCCTTTTTCTCTTCATCACTGAGGTTCTACTAAGGCCTGTTTTATTTGGAACCCAGCTTTTTCCCTTGGGTACATGCACATTCTTCCTTTTACATGATTAAGCTGGGTGAACAGTTTGCACCAAACCTTTTAGTCATGAGTTTAGTTAAAAAATCAGTTTCTGGCATCAGAAACCCAGGAAGTTTTTTATTATTCAGGCTTATCTGATGAACGGCTTGTGTGAGCACACTCAAATTACTCCTCGTGGAAGTAATTTCCTACTTGTGTTATTTCACTGGAAACTCCTGGTACATACTTGAGATTTCAATCCATTGACCAGGTGATTTCAAAATACACAAAAACCTTTCATAGGATCATGAATAGTCCAGCTCATTCACTGTTAGGGATAGCTGCTTTCTGTTTTGACAGACACTGATGAAAACAAAAATTCCTTTGCTGTAGCTGGGGAAAAAACAAAACAAAACAAAACAAAAAACTAAATTAATGTTTTCTTTTTTTCTTTCCCCCTTAAAGAAAAGAAAATTATTTTTATACGAATTCCCTTGACTTGCCTATGACATTGTAACCTCCACTGGGATCACCTTGCCCACCTGGCCCCTGTAAATCTTTCCCATCTTGGAACAGGGTTTTTAACCTCTGTCTGCATCCACCTTGATACACACCACTAATACTCAGAGAAGTTTAAGATAGTCTGGCAGATAGGAGTCATAGCTCCTGAATATTGAAAAGGCAGCTAATGAATGAAAATATGCATTTACTCCCTCCACTACTGCCTTTCCTTGAAGGCTTTGAATTGAAGGAGAAACCCATTATAAAAAAATAAAATAAAATAAAATAAAGAAGCTCTCTGCATAGGAAGAATTTATTCTATTATTTTGCCAGATGGAGAAAATCCTGACAAAGCAGTGCTAAGCTTCTCAGCCCCAGGCTTTTTAATACCGCAGGATAAAGCAATCTGGCTTCTACTTCATTGCCTCTGAGAAATAAGAATAAATTAGACCCATTAATAGCATGCAATTTTGCCATCAGTTATAAAAATGTTAAATAGCTTTCACTGAAGCAGGGCCCCGAGCCAAGCAGCACAGACTCCTTACTTTCTGGCAGACTCCACGTCACTTCACTCTTTCGTCATTTTCCTTCTTTTATTTCCTAGTTCTTTGAGGCAGATTATTTTTGACAACAATACTTAAAAAAAAAAAAAAAAAAAAAAATCCAAGCAGATCCTACACACCACCACGTCTTTTCAGCAACAACAGTGCTTTGGGGAAGAACTTGTTCCCATGGTGTCAGCTTCCCTGCTGGCAGCAGAGCTGTTTTGCTGCTGCTGAGGTCCTCGCCCAGACCTGCCCTTCCCCAAGCGCTGGAGCTCCCAAGCAGCAGCAGAGCCTGCTCTGGTGCCCCACCACAGCCCTGAGTCCATGGCAAAGGGCAAATGCTGAAGGCACTGAAGTGATGGAGAAATTTTGAAAATTCCTCCCCTGGTCCTCAGATGTGGCAAACCTGTGGCTTTCTGTGCATATGCTCTATTGCTAACCTGACCAGAAACAGGAAACTGCAGCAATCTCACAAGGAAGTCTGCTCTGATGAGGTTTCTTGGCCCTTCTCAGACACTGAAGAAATTGCACTCAAACCATGTTCTGCTTGGGGAAGAAGCGTCTACAGGAGTTAATACGTGCTGTTATTTGTAGTCCTGGTTGACAGAAAAAGTGCGTATTACTGGTTTAATTCTGGCTGTTGTTAATTGCTATAGGAAATGTGCATAGGAACTTAAATAGAAGTCAAGTCAATGCAATACACTTCCATCCAAGCTCACCCGGGGGCAGCAAATCAAAATCAAATCAAGCTTAATATCAGAGATTACAGAGTTGGATCCCAACTTCCCCAAAGCTGCAGAGGCTTTTAATTCAGGCTTGCAATTATACTCCACAGGGCTCATTGACACCTCCTGTGAAATTGGCCTGAACCCAAACTCTTCAAAGTGCAGATCCGAAAATGAGGTCACGGCTTATCTGACACACATGCACTAGTTAGGCTGAACGAGTGCTGATGGATGGACTTGGAGTTTTGCATTCACTTCACTTCTGGTTTAGTTTCATTTTATGTTTTTCCACACTTCCTACAGGGGGGAAATCTTAGTCACTTAGAGAGAAATTCTTTACTGTGCTGTGGGGCAAACGAGGGGCTCTGTATCACCCCAAAATGAACAGTCCTGTTTGAAAAACCTCACCTGGATCAATGCCGCGCTGGCCTTCTGCCAAGTAACTGCCTGACTCTGCATGCCTCTTACGTACCCAAATTCCTTCGGAGAGCAAACAACATTCTGCAGAAGCCTCAGCCACTAGCTCATGCTCTTAAATTAATATGTTTTTCTTCTGAATGTTAGTCTTCATTAATTCAGTATTAGATATGAAAAGTTCAAGCAGGTCTATTTCTTTTCAAGCACCTTATGCAATTAAAATAAAGGGACTAACCAACACAAATACCCAACCAAAAAGCAACATAAATAAGAAGCCTTTGCTTTAGGGGACCTGTAACTGTGCCTGCTGTCAGGTCTTTCCAAAGTGGAAGTGATACAACACGTGCTCAGTGTGCAGAACAAGGGAAAGCAAAGGCAGCTTCAGTAGGAGGAATAACGGTAATGATGCAAATTCTTACAAGCAACACTTGTGACAGCAGGAGTTGCACTGAGTGACCTTCAAAACCTCTTCCAGCTCCAGCTTTTTTATGATTGTAATGAGCTCAAATGCAAGAAAACATGATGGGCTGTGAGGATATGGAGTCTCGGAAAAATGTTTGGGGGAGCTCAGGTTTAGGACCGCCTAATTTCTGTTTCCAGAAGTGGTCCCATGAGCTTGAAGATTTGGGGTTGAAGAGGGCAGAGACCAAAAAAAGGCTGGCACAGCACATTCCAAAATTCAGATGCCTTCAAGGAGAGTGAAGCTCCAGAGCCCCCAGCATGCAGGCTCTGCTGTGAGACCTTTGCATCACAGCCAGAGCATTCAGCCCCTCCGCACTCACCATCACCTCTGGGCTGCTTGTACGTAGCAACCACCCTTCTCTGCTGCAAGACAAGTGTGTCGTAGACCATGAGTAAGATCACTTTTTCCTCAGATGCCATATCCTGCAGATATTAGCACACCATTTCCCTTCAGCCATGTCCACATCATCTAAATTTAGGATCCCTGTTTCTCTATATAGCTGTCTTGAAGCAAGAACACCCAGGCAGTGAGTCAGAGCACCCAAATTAGCTGCCTGTTTTAGACACTGTCAACTGGTGACTGAGTCTTTACTCAGTCCACCAAGCCCTGGCTCTCAACAGCTCCATTCAAGATGAGATGATAAACGATCATTTAATCTGTGGCCTGATAATTTATGGCACTTTCTACAGATCCGAGCAGAGCACTACTTGTGCTGTGAGGCTTGGTGAGATTCCTGGAAAGCCTGTGGCTCTGCTGCAGTGCATGTTTGTAAGATAAAACGCCAGAGCCAACTGAGTAAGTTGTTAGATGTATGAGTGCAAAAAAGAATAAGTCTTTCCCACTTAGGCCATTTCACTACCACTAGTGCATGTTGCTTGGACTTGTCCAGAACTGATGGGGGGAGCAACATTTTGGAACTAGGCACCAATTCAGTATGTAAGTTTTGAAGGGAGTATTTGTTCACCTGAAACTGTTTATTAAGTATTTTAGATTTTTTTTCACACCTGCAATTTTATGTATTTCCTTGTTTTTCTGTTATTCTGCTTCTTCTCCATGTTGATTCTATTTTTCATTCTCATAAAAATGGATGAGAAAAAAAAATAAAATAAAATGTAAAGGAGGAAAAAGGAAGGAAACCACAGAAATGTGAAGAATTGGGAAAAAAATCTGATTGAACAGTTAAATGAGGTCTATTGATACTCTAAATTTGAGGATGTGAGTGTGTGTTGGCATATGCAACAGTTTAAAAATAGGTATTTCTAAAGCTTACGCTTAAGAGGAATAATAAGTTTAATGCTTAAAAATGAGAATATGCAGTTTTTAATACTTTATATGTATGTAAATTCCAGGGGCTTCAAGGAGTTCCTCAAGCTTGACAGTGGTAGAAGAGTAGAACTTCTGCCTTTGGCAAGCAGATTGTGTGCAGAATATCAGAGCCTTTATATTTAAAGGGTATTTTTTCATGTATAAACCTGACTGTGTTGTGAGACAGTGCATCGGGAGCTTTAGCAATAGACACATGAAATGTCAAAATAATTGTATCATGTAAAATGATGTAGTTTTTTTCTTTTGATGATGTTAATTATTCCAGTTTAAATATTGAGTTGGGGATGGGGAGGGAGTGTTTTCCTGAATAAACATGTCTAACAGCGAAGCGTGTCTTTAATCAAACACATCTGGGTGGAAAATGCCTGAAAGCAGCGTGTCTGGGTGATATGATGGGAATATGAGAGGTGGATCTGGCCCCTGAAAACATAACAGAAGCTGCGAGCCTGCAGTGAGTTCTCAGAGGCAGAGAAGTTTGCACGAAGTGAGCAGGGTCTTTCAATGCTCTGCAAATTTTTGCCTTTCTCTGCTGACAACAAAACGTCTGTATGAAGACTGACTGGCTAAAACATTTTAGTTGGGTGCTAATTAAAAGTTTGGAATCCAGGCCTGGAAAGCGCTCAGTACTCTTGCTCTGGCTCAGGGGAGCACTGCAGGGTACACTTCCCTACAAGCAGGTGTTTAATGGCAACCAGGAGGCTCTGAAACCACACAGCCACTTAAATCCTTGAGTGTTTTTAAACAGGAAGAGGCACAGTGCAGCAGTTCAGGTGTTTTTGTATGAGAAGGTTGAGTAATTTTGGACCGTGGCATTACAGGAACAATTCACTACCGTGCATTTTTCTGTTGCCAATATTTGTAAAGAGTCACTTGAGCTTTTCCTTGGACTTTGATCCTTCATTACTGTATATTTTATTATTATTATTATTATTTTGAGCTCCAAATAATTTCAGTTCAACTTTAAGGTTGTAAAACTCAATAAGCACCAAGGACTTTGGTGTGCATTTAGTTTAGGTATTACATAAAGTCACTCAGTGGATAACAGGAACTGAAGAGTCAAAGATCAAAAAAAAATATTAAGTTGATTTTTTATAACTTTAAATTAAACTATTAATGAAAATTATAACAACCATAGATTTTCATAAGAAAACAAAATAGGCAAGAATCATCCTGCAAGTTCTCTTATTGTAAATTCTGTGCAGATCAAACAATCACTTGTAAAAGATAAAGAAACTTGAAAATAGCTTATTAATAATCAATACCACAAGGGACAGACCATGTACAATCCAAAAGGTGATTTTTTTGTTTTATTGAGGCCTGAGATTTACCAATGGCAGGACTGCAATGAAAGAAAAATATTATTTGCTATATCAGACTCACCAAGATGTTATTAATTGTCAAGGACAGGCTTCACTGGCATTAACTACCAGAGACTGCCAGCTGAAGTCTGACCCCCCCCACTGAACCCCCATTAACAGGTGAAGGATGAGACGGTGCCTGCGCCCCAGCTCCATCCTGTCCCCACAGATTGCCCGCAGCTCTCACACCACGTTTTTCATTTATCATTCTTAACATGCTGTATATATATAAACATCCCATTGCTTTTAAAGATCAGACTAAAATCTCATAGCCTGCAATCATCATAGCATAGTAACCACGGATGAATTCTTTGGAGATTTAGGGGAAAAAAATAAGTATTTTTTCTCATTTTTAGGTTATGTCATTCTGTCAGAGTGACACACTATTATTTGGCTTTTCTTACTACGTTCCCAAAGTAGATGTGACTCAAAAGTCCCTCAGTTGAGATGTCATAGCTGATTTTAGGGGATTTACAGTCTATCTCACATGTTCTTTCTCCTGTTGCTATCTAAGCCATCCACAAAACTAAGCGAAAGTGAGTAAATGTGGGGAGGAACCATCCTTAACTGAAGTGTAGGCAGTGGAAGCTAAAGCATGAAAGATGGAGCAGTTAAACATGAATGAAGAAAAGCCAAGTCATACAGTGCCTACTAAATTTGTGAGATCATTCAGCTGATCTGGATTTACACACTGTTTCTGTAGAAATCATCTGGTTTTGCAACACAACCTGTCAAATGGACACACTGAATGCATTGAACCACAGTAACTACAACACATAAACCAACACATAAACCATCAGACTTAAATCTGCTCCGGTTCATTAGCAAAACTTCTGGCTTCTAACAGAAAGAAAGTTTATCCTTTAAGTGTTTTCAGAAGTTAATAGGCTCAAGTTGATTTATCCTTCAGAATTCTAAAATATTCTCAGCCTTCTAAGACCAAATGTGCATCTGTGCTTGATGGGAAACTGTGTTAAAGAAAGCTTAAACTCATATCATTCTCTTTCTCTTTCTTTCTTTCTCTTTCTCTTTCTTTCTTTCTCTTTCTTTCTTTCTTTCTTTCTTTCTTTCTTTCTTTCTTTCTTTCTTTCTTTCTTTCTTCCTTCCTTCCTTCCTTCCTTCCTTCCTTTCTTCCTTTCTTCTTCTTTCTTTCTTTCTTTTCTTCCTTCTTTCCTTCTTTCCTTCTTTCCTTCTTTCTTTCTTTTTCTTTCTTTCTTTCTTTCTTTCTTTCTTTCTTTCTT